>NW_023503493.1:7711666-8014696 GCF_014529535.1 Bradysia coprophila | reverse complement strand
CGAAATTCTCTCTTAAAACTTCTCGAAATCCTCGAGAAAAAAAAACTCCTAAAAACAGGCACTTGATTGTCAGATCTGTGAACAGAACAGAACCGATCGAATCGGTTCAAGTCAAATGAAATTAAATGTCGAGTTCAGCTTTGCCATTCGTAAACGGTTAAAATGCCAAAACGCACTGGAAATGTAATTCCGTTCTAGGGAAGATTGACGAAATAAACAAATTACCTAAGAACGAAAACCAAGAACTTTGCAATAAATCCTGCTTTTTACGATGAACATGCACACAATGCATGTCGCAGTCATTTCATTTTCCAGAATTGCTTGCAACAATATTCTCACAAATGTGATGAGCACATTTAACCAAACACAAAGCACAGAAAAATTGAAAAATTTTTAAGTTTATTTTCGAGATATTTGAACATAATAAACTAGCAGGGAACAAGTCAATTTTACATTGTCTGTGAAACGAGCAAAAATTTTACGAACAGATACAATGACAAATGCAGCCCAATAAAACAGCTCGTAAACTTTGTATCAATTTGTCGCGATATGCTGGAAATTTTTCCAAATCGCTGCAGAGCATAAAAAGGCAGCCGATTTGATCAACAAAACATCCGAAATCGTAATAACGTAGAACTTTTCCACGAAAAATCTTGCCACATATCTTACACGCCGTATATATACATACAATGTTCCCAACAGGCACATGCCAAGTTCATTGCTCAACGCCAGTTACACCATGTAGTCGTTTATCCAAATTAAAAGAAACCGAAAAAGGAAAATTTATGCTGTGATACACAATAAGTAGACAGCAATTTAGTTGGATTAAATTTTAGTGATATTACTGGTAGACGAATTTGGTATGCATAAAAGTTCGGGTGGTTTCTCTCTCTCTCTCTCTTTTTATTACTATTTTTTTACTGTTGATGTTTGAGTGGTAAATTACACCTATCTCGGGGCATGATCATTACTTTAAAAAAGCGTACAGTAAAAAAACACTCCGCCATTTGACTACCTTTTTATTTAAAAAGCCTCTTCAAGCTCGGTAATAGACAGTCGTTAAAGCCTCTCCAATGCATGTAAAGACCGCAATACATAGCTGAGGCCAAAATAAAGAAAAAAATTCTTAAATTAAGATAATAAAATTGATTTTATTGTATTAAGTTGGCTAAACTCAATAAACATAAAAGAAATGATCGCTTATGGTCGGGGATGGGACGTGTATGTATATGTATCTATATCAATTCCCTAAGCCCTAAGCATTTACAAGCGCCAACCATGTATTTTGATGCTGGTATTCCGGGGCTACGATATATCCTCATATCAGTGTAATGTGCTTTAGCGAGAAATCCTTTTTAAGAAAGTTTCAACGTGCTGAGTGTATTGTATTCCGTTTCATATGAATTTTGTATACACTTGAAACTATATTGAACTGGCAAATGTTTCTGGCCTATTTGTTGCGTCTATTCAAAACTATAGGGCTACACTCAGAAAAACGTTCATCTAGATCATGAGTGTCAAAAAAACAAGGTTTCGGTGTTGACGTTACTGAGAGATCTTAACAGTACAGTCGATTGCATTGGTTTTAACTTGATCCTTTATTATAATCCTTCACTTGTTGAAATCGTTCATAAACCGACGACCATTTGATATCGACAAGATGACATTAAAACGAGCCGTCATAACAGTCGGAGCGTTTGCTACGACTGAGCCCCGTACAAACCCGTACATCCATTGCGCACGTGACCCTAGTTCGTCCGTCGCCCTACTCTTACCGTAAGTCTACTGCGGCCGTAAACGTCGGTAAAGTAAAATTCTTATGAAATGTGTACAGTGAACGACATCTCAAATGTCTCACTGTCATTTTTTTCAGAGAATGTCATTGTAAATTTGCAATGACACAATAAAATTCTCAGAAAAATTTGACAGTGAGACATTTGAGATGTCGTTCACTGTACGTTTTAAAAATTGCGCATAGCGCAATTACGAAGCCCCGTACGACGTTCCTTTCAAATGTAACACAAACTACACTTCCCACTGATCAGTTACTTTGTAATAATCATTTTCATCGATTTATATTGTTTTTACAAAAATCCAAAATGGCGGCCGACGGCCATTTTGTTAGTAGGTGGAATAGTACGGCTGCTTTACATTCATGAAATTCGGTCAAATTTTACTCGAGATATTAACAAAAAACCACCACCTTCACTGTACGGCCGAGTAGCCACATATAAGCTCACTCCAAGAGACCTAGCTCACGCTCCGGTAAACCGAATTTCATAAACTTTTTTTCCCGGATTGGTACGGTCAATACCTATCTAATAAAGCAAAATCTATCTAAATCCGTTCAAATTTGGCCAGCCTACAAGACAAAAAGGGCTTGCCGCCCTATACCTAGTTCACACCAAGGGGTCTAACTCACGAGTCGGTCATCCAATTTCCATAAACTTTTTTTTCGTCGATCGGTATTGTAAATACCTTTCATTTGACGTATCACTTACAAGTGTAGCCTTTAAATGGCCAGAGATACCTTCGGAAAACTTTCAATCACTTATGGGGCCCCAGCTCGGGAGCTTAGCCTCACTATTTTGACTATCTTTCAGGGAAAAAAAAATTTGAAATCGGATTTGATTTACTCAAGATATCGACGTGACAGACGGACGGACAGACGGCCAAAATTTTTATTGCGGATTCGTTATCTATGAACATAGGCAAACACTTTGCCCTTACCGTCTGCTTCGAATTCCATCAATTACACACGGCATCGTAAATTTTTGGAAAATCTGCAAAAAAGTTCATCAAACTTCAAGATAATCTTTGAAAATCATAGAAAAAATCCTTAAAAATGGTGAAAGATGCTTGAAAATAGTCTGAAATTGACAAAAAGAAATCCATTCGAATTTCAGAAAATCCTGGATTTGAGGATTTTCGTTTTGAAACTCTTTTTGCTTTCAAAAAACCCTCCTCAACAATGACGGCGAAAATGAGCGCTGACCTCTAGCACAACAGTAAAGACCAATGAAGTAAAAGATTTCTTTTCAAACGCTATGCGATATTTTAAACAAACGAAATATTAAATCGGTTTCACGAGTTTGCTAACACATGCGGTGATGTTGTGAATACTGCGCTGGTTGGAAACCAACAGAAACACCAGTTCTAAGGCTATGTCATTTGTCATTTGACCTATTGTAACTGCTTTGATATAACATCCTCGTTCTGCACGTATAAATGCCAATGTCGATTTCAGCCTATTCTATATATCATCCCGTTTGAGCTAAATTTTGCCCAGTGTATAGTTCTAACAGTTCTACAGCGGATGTATATACTCTCATACATGACAGGAAACTGCTTTGACAAGTGTATAATTACGAAGCCTTGAACTAGATAAAGCTCGTCATTGCTAAACTTTCAACATTAGCCGCCAACTGAACTATGTTTCGTTACAAACACACACAACTATGTGTAAAATTTGAACCAACTTTTTTTCCACTTCATAAATAAAAGAAAAGTTTTTTTTTCCTGTTATTCGTCTGTAAGAGCGAACTGATTGCTTGAGGGATGTTTAACATTCATATATACGTTTAGAAAATAAGAAAGAGATTTCTGTCAATTGAACAAATGTTTCAGTGGAATTTAAAATAGAAAAATTTGTAACTGAAAGTCTCTGCTAGTAATTGTGGATTACATTGGATGCTGCGGAAGTAATTCATTACAATGAGGTAGCAGTTTTTTGTGATAAAAGCAAACTCACAGGTGTATTTTTTGGACAAAATTCTTCGGTTACTGGCTTTTCGCGAGGCAATAAAACGTTTTCTTTTAAACATTCCACTGTAAAATGTAAAAGGTGCAAAAGATGTAAATGGACATACAATGTAGGATACAGACTCAGTGGTATATAGGGCATCATTGTCGATGAGCTGGATTTTCTGTTCTACTTTAGAGAATTTAGTGAATTCAGCTGTAAATTCTAACAACATTATCCAGTCCAGCTATAAAGTATCGACAGAAAGCCTGATTTCGTTAATCATTATCCTTGTAAATTCCTTTTTACAGCATTCAAAGCGAAACCATTGTGAGTATTTCAATGTTTTTAAATGCTGAGCTGGCTATAAAACCCTGATTGAAATGAATAATATAGAAGGTATAGATGTTCCGTCAGTTTTATTTTTGTTTATCGAATAACGATTGATTCACTGACTTGCCAGTTATTGCAATTTTTCTATAGATAAATTTTCGAAATTTCATTTGGCTCAGTGTCCATTTAAATGACCTACAGTTTAGTATCGAACACCTTGCCACAGTTACCCTTTACGATCAAACTGCATACCGAGGCTAAAAAGTAGAAATTTTACCCCGAAAAGTGGCAGACTGTTTTTATTGATAAATTGATGTGAATGGTAAGGAAGGGCATTAACAAGACAGAAATAATAAAAATTGCTTTTATGGCTGGTAATTTTTCTTACCAAAGTTGACTGGATTATATGTATCAATAGATCTGCTTATGGATATCGAAATTTCAATTATTGAAGTGATTAATTCCTCGAGAATTTTTGTTTTTTATTTTCATTAAATTCATCATCCAATCGTCTGAGCTTTTATATAATATTTTCTATATTCAAGTCAAATCAATTAATTCTTCTGGTCGGACTGTATATTTTTTGCGATTTTTTTGCTAGTCGCAAAGATTTCTTTCTTCTCTTTTTTTGCCATATTATTCTCAACAAAAGTCTACGAGTTAAATTTCATTTTTCGTAATAACATTTTCGTTTTTGTATTATTTATCTTCCAGACAACAACAGAACGATATCTACCGTCGTACGAAACGATATCTTATGCTGTCAAAAGTATATCAATGAAATTTAATTGGACTGATGCGACCATATTTGCCAATGGTAAGTTAAGTTTAACTTTTTGTATTGTGATTTGGCGACCATTAATAAATATAAGTTTTCTAAATGAATTGGGATGATAGTTCCATTCATTGAAAATAATATATAAAGTTACGATGTGTATACTAACGTCGCGCCGTGTCAGTGGTATATATAAAATGATGAAAACGTTTTAAGTGGACATTCGTGTCCGGCAGCGTTTACCGGCTCAGATCGTAATAATAAACTGTAATTTTTTTTTTAAATTGGAGTAACTGCCCTAATTAAATATTACATCCCTTACAAAGATTGTAGTCCAGGTACTTGTGTAATTCCGTGCGCCCTAAGTTCTTTAAGATTTTTCTTTGTTCCATGTTGTTTGCCAGTTGCCACGAAAATGTTGTTGAACAAAAAAAAACCGGAAAATGGAAAATCGTTTTTCCGCCAGGAAAAGTCATTCATATGAAAACCTTCAAAGTCGAATATCTTCGAAAATACAATGTATTTTTGCAAAGATTCTTCTGTTCTGGAAAGTATGGCTCATTACCGACATTTCATGGAAGAAATATTTTTGGAGGAGTTGCAATGGAGTCGTTATTTTAAGGTTCCGCCAAAAAGTGTCACGGAAAATTCATCAACTTTGAAGCCATTTTCAATTTATTTAATTTGATTTATTTAATGAGTCATACTTTCCAGAACAGAAGAAATTTTTCAGAAAGACATTGTATTTTCGGACACATTTGACTTTGAAGGTTTTTATATGAATGGCTTTTCCGGCCTTTCCATTTTCCGTAGAAAAATTTGTTGCACAACTTTTCGTGGCAAACAACATGGAACAAAGAAAAATCTTAAAGAATGTAGGGCGCACGTAGCCATTTTTTTTCGACACAAGGACCTGGACTGTCAAGATGTCTGTGCAACGATATGAAAAATAAAAATCAAGTGAAAATTAAGATATTCCGAATTTAAGCAGGAAAATTAGTTTATCCTTATTTAGCCACTCAAAAGTGTGACCCATGAGAAAATAATAGAACTGTGCGCCGGCCGGCCGCGCCGGCCACACCAGCCGATTTTAGGCTCAGCCGGTAGCCGCCGCCAATACATTCTCAACCGCCATTAGCCGACGTTTGGTCGGCGGCTATATCGGCTGAAATCCTCATCAAAGTTTGTTGAAGAAATGGTCGAAAAACATTCAGGTCATTTAGCCAGACAGACGTAGATCAGAAAATGAGGGCGACCGTGAGATTCACTATATACTACTATCACTTGCTGGTAATTTAAAGGTCGACAATATCCGATTTTTTGGAAGAACTATGCTAAGGAAATGCCGACACTTTTAATGTTGGCAAAAAGAATACTGTCTAATCCGATGACTAGTATCATTGCTGGATTAGTAGAAAGTCGAGCCTTTTGCTAAGCAATGTAAAAAAATCGCTTAAAAAAATCCGTTATACGTCCCGGTACCACATCAGTGAACTTATCCGCTGTGAAATAGTGAAATCTCCAAACAGGTCAAGTTCAGGTTCGAAACTGAATTCAATTTAGGTCTGAACAGTCCCTTCTACATCACTAAGATGTACAACAAAGAGCAACCTTCTTCTACAAACTACACTTTCTTTGAAATTTCTTTCGACGAACTTCAATAAATTGAGTTTTTGAAAATTTTTGGATCCTTACTTCAGTTATATCGATTTAGCCGCCGACGACGAATTTTTTGACGTAGCCGCCCGCCAATACCCACCGGCGTCAAATTAGCCGCCGATCTCATCGGCTGAGACCGGCGCACAGTTCTAGAAAATAACGTTATGGACGCTTCGTCTGAAAACAGTTTGAGGAAGAAAATGTCTATTATATCTCCTCTTGCTTTGACAGGAGAGAAAATAGACTCTTTTATCCCCCGGACTGTCACTTCTATTTTTATTCTGAGAAGTGACGTTTAATAGAGAAAACTTGTAATCACACCTCTCACATACTATGAAATGTTGTGTTCACCTCCAGAATAAAATAGGAAATTCCAATTCGAGCGATTCGCAAAATTTCTTTCTTGTTGCAATTTCCCATGTTCCTCCCTCGGTAAACAAATATACCTATTATCCTAATATCGTTAGGGATGAGTCTATTGGTGTCTATGGAAGGAATTCCAGCATAGCGATTCTCCGAAAGTGTGATTCCAGAAGAATGACTGTTATTGGAGGGTTACATTGAAATCTTCCTGAAAAACATCGCTACTATACTGTTGATCAATTATTTATTTTCAGTTACGCTGTTGAGACAATCTGTACGTTAATATCTCATGTTAATATTTGAGTATATTTCGTATATCCAGCATATCGAATTTCATATGGACAGTATAGCACGAACGAGCACGCTTTTACACCTAAAGTTCCAGAGGGCTTCTTGTGCTTACCCATAAATAGTTTTCCTATGTTCCTAATGCTCCATATAATGTTATGAATGAATGAATGAATTTTATTTTCACCGCCAAAGACTGGCTGAATATTAAAATTACAATTAGATACAAAATACAAAATCAATTTCACATTATCACACATATATCACAGTTCATCATAATTCATGTCAAGTTCCTTCATAATTGCAGCTTTAAAAACCGTCCTGCTAATAGATTCGTTCACTGTTGCTTTGTGTTCATTTATCAGTTTGATTAGTTTAACGATAGGTTGATTCGACAAATACACGCTTGAGTATCTTGGTTCAACTAACAGCTGTAGCGTAGAATCTCGAAGATTATAGACACTCTCGTTGCGTATGAATTTCGGTGAGATTATATCGTCAATAATGTTGCCCTTGAATATGTCGAAAGCGAACGTGGCATCCGCTACTGTCCGTCGCTTTTTCAAACTTTGCAGTACAAGTTGTTTACATCGATCTTCGTACGGTGCTAGTCTGTATGTCGTCGCATTGCTTCGGCTTTCCAATAAGTGAATCACGAATTGTTTCTGAATGGATTCGATGTCATCAATGTAAATTTGTGCAGTTGGATTCCATATAGTCGATGCAAATTCAAGCCGTGATCGTACATATGCTACGTAAAGTATCCGTTGCGTTTCTTTTGTGAAATTTCCGTTTGAGAAGTGTTTGATGCACCCAACCATCTGCCGAGCTTTCATCGTCATTGGTTCTATGTGATGACCAGGATGGTACCATCTGTTGAAACGAACGCCAAGATCATTTATTTCTTCAACTCTTTCGACGACGTGATTACCCATTGTGTAGTCAGCTTGGATAAACGATGAATCGCTACGATATGCGCTGAAACTGTAGCATTTGTCGTTGTTGAAATGAAGACGATTTCTCTCATTCCATCTGATCACATTGTCGATATCTCGTTGCAATCTTAGCGTATCTTCAAAGTCTTGTATTATTGACGCCAATTTCATGTCATCAGCGAACAACGATGTATGCGCGAAACGTACCACGTCGACCAAGTCATCGATGAAAACGGTGAACATCAACGGTCCCAATGAGCTCCCAGGTGGTACTCCAGATGGTGACTCATACAATCTGGACTTTGACTTCCCAATTTGAACAAAGTTTGTACGGCCGATCAAGTATTGCCACAGCCATCTTGCAGTCTTTTTACCAATTCTGAATCTGGCAAATTTTATAATCAACAGCATGATGACCACTTTGTCGAAAGCAGCCTGGTAATCACCATAGAATGTGTCCAATTGACAATTACGTTCGAATGCCTGTTGTGCGAGCGTAGTTTGGACCAACAGGTTCGTGACAACTGACTTCTTGTTCCTGAACCCATGTTGTGCGCTTTTTAATTGAGGCTGGATTATCTTGCTGATTTCACGTTTGACTGCGATGTCGTGAATTTTCATAAGCATTGTTTGTATTGCGATAACTCTGTAGCTTTTAACATCAGTTTTGGACCCTTTCTTTTTGTATACAGCAACAATTCGAGATACTTTTGCCGCTGCCGCTATTTTGCCACTGTCGAACGATTTTTGATGCAACAGCCAGGCGACTGCTGATGCACACATTTTCATAACAAACGGCTTGATTTCATCTGGACCAGCACCGCCCTTTGAGTCGAGTGAATGAATTGCGGCTTCGATGTCAAATAGCGACAGATTAATATCCTCTGCACCGCTTACCGGAATGTAACGTTCATCGAAGTTACAGTTTTCCGCATCAGGCACATAAAGCGATTCAAAGTAGTCTGCAAACATGTCGACTATTTCTTCCGTTGACGTACCGACTCTGTGACCATAATTCATTACATCCGGATATTTTTCGGTACCACCTTTCAGTTTAGCGAATTTCCAAAATTCAGCTGGATTTGTCTTGATATCCTCTTGCACTCTGATGTTGTGTTCATTCGATCGTCGATCACTTACTTCATTGAATTCATTGTGAGCTGCTTCATATTCGTCCAACGATCCAACATCCGATACTGATTTCCGTTTGAATAATTTGTTTCGTCGATTTTTCAATCGTTGCAACTCGGTCGACCACCACCTTGGTTTATTCGAGTACTTTTTGATGGTCTTTTTCGGCACATTTTGTTCAATTAGAGATTTCATCGTTTGAACGAAAAATTCATATGCGGCGTCGTCATCTCTAATTTGGAATTCATGTTGGAAATTGATCGCTGCCAGTTGTTGCACCATCCGTTCATAATGTCCTCTTTTATACTGGAAAACCGTCACATACTCCACGTTGACAGACGAATTCGTGTCGTAATCCATCGTCATTTCATACGGAATGTGTCTGGCGTCTTGCTGTAGCTGCTCGATGATAGTGTATCGGTCTCTTGTTATGTTGACTGCCTCAGAATCATTCACGAATACCAAGTCCAGAACGTTTGACGCATTATTACGGAAATTCGAGATTTGAGATAGCGGCAGGCTGAGCATTTTGTCCAAAAAGTCGATCGCATCAGTTTGAAAAGATGATCGATTTCCATTGGCATTTTGATCGGTCGAAACGTGCGGTAAATAGGCGTTTTCGTCGTCATCATCAGGAGACCAATTAATGTCGTGCAGGTTGAAGTCGCCAATAACCATTATTCTGTGATTGCGATACTTTGTTACGATGAGTTTCACATGATGATAATGTTTCAGAGCAATGCTCAGGTCGAAAACACTCATGTAGCATACGTACAGGATTAACGGTCGAGGTTTAATGTGTATCTCAACAATCACGAATTCGCTCGCCTCATTCGGTCCAATTGTAGAATTTATTGGTACTGAATTGCTTCTCAATGTATGATGCACCAATACTGCAACCCCACCAGATCGTCTCAAAGTTTGTACAATTCGGTCACATCGGTGAACATTGAATTTGTCTGGAAAATACACACAGCTGGATTGTCCATTGTCCAACATGGTTTCGGTGAAACAGAGCGCCTTGTATATGGATAGTTCGATTTTCATGCTGATGTTTCGTTTGTTCGTAATGCTGCGGACGTTGTCATAGAAAATCGGTAGTGAATGAAAACGTTCATTATCGTCTACTGATTGTGATGGTTCCAATGGTGAAGTTCGACCAATTACAGAATTTCCACTAGCGTTTTGGAAGAATGACGTGATGACATCGCTACTATACTGTTGATAAATTATTTATTTTCAGTTACGCTGTTGAGACAATCTGTACGTTAATATCTCATGTTAATATTTGAGTATATTTCGTATATCCAGCATATCGAATTTCATATGGACAGTATAGCACGAACGAGCACGCTTTCACACCTAAAGTTCCAGAGGGCTTCTTGTGCTTACCCATAAATAGTTTTCCTATGTTCCTAATGCTCCATATAATGTTATGGGGAAGGATATATTCCACTAGACGTTTTGCACTTTAGTTGATGTTTAAATTTCTCCACGTTTGTTGCAGTAACGGCGGATATGACCTTGAAGAGCTATTGTGAAAATTCTGATGTTTTTCCTGCTGAGTGACGGGAAATATCTGGAAATTACTTTTCCTTCCATAAGGCAGGTGCTTAAGGTAGCTCATCTTAAGACAGAACTATTAAGCCGTTAATTATTACTCAATGTAGTTCCAACTGCACTCCAGGGTTCATGTTCAATAAAATTGTTGTGATTTAGTTGCAACTTGGAGTGTACTCAATTTACCAATTTATTTCAAAGTGAGTGATATGCCTTGTATTAACGTTGTTGATGTTATACAATTCTTATTTCTTTGAATTGATTTTAAAAATTCGATACAATTGCAACATAAAATCCGCTTATGCGATCCTTTCTACAAAAGAAATATAAATTCGATGGCATCATAAGTATAAATCGGTATAAACAACATCAACATCAAAGTAGAAGGCAAACTGAGAATGAAAAAAAAAATGGGATATAAACTTTACTTACACTTATCGATACAAAAACAAAGTTCAAAGGTTCCACTTTTTTCCATTTTTCTTTTTAAAGTTACATTTTGTATGCTCCTCCGTAGTTCGAATATAAATCTATAAATAAAATGGTGCCGGAGATAATATTATTAAAGGTTGGCTCCAAATAAATAGATTTTCTTAACTTTTTTTTCCGTGAGGAGAGGATATTTGAAGTTATAGAGACAGAGCCGGTCACATAACGGGCACGTTTGATGGTGACTATTTAGCATACATTTGATTGAAAATGGAAGTCGCACGGTGGGGCTGAACGAATTTTAAAGAAACATGTAAGTTTTCATCCCGTTTTTTTTTTGCATAAGTGAGTTGGGGGACGGAAGTTCTATTCAAGTCAACAATTTTAAGCGAAAACCACTGAGCTGTTTCTAAGAACCACCACCAGCGTCAGCCAGAGTTTGTGAAACAGTGAGGACTTAGGGCTTGCATTGGAATTGGTAGAGGGACAAGTTCTAAGATTTAGAAAATGATTGCTCTAGGTAACTTATTCATGGAGCAACAGCCATTTTGACTCCGCCACTATTTTTGTATTGACGCGTAGTTTTATTAGGGACATAAACTCACAGTCTCATAGCAAGAAAAAATCACTTGAGCTTAATAGCTAGGGATGAGGTATGACGAAATCTAACAGTTACTTAGTATGATATGGGATTTTATTTATCCAAATTGCAGTCATTCTTTTTTATCTCTTGATCTGAATCTGAATTTCAGGTTGACCTGAAAATATTTCAACCGGTAATCTGAAGATCAGATAAACCAGGTCACACTTCAGGTATAACTGAACAAATCCTATTTTAGGTTCGGCACTATTCAGATAATCTGTGTTTTGGGTTTCAGATCGATTTCATCCTTTTTGAGCTTCACATTATTTATTCTCAGATAATTTTTCTTTTTTAAATGAATTTGATTACCGATGAAGCTATGCCATCCTGACAACTATTTTCGTACCTTCAGTTCGAAATCTATCGGACGAATAACTCTCGAAATTGAAAAGAATCAACATGGTTCACTTGAATATATTTGCAGTTTCAAGTTCTGTAATCAAAAGCCTTTACCTGCTGTATACCTATCAACAGAATCAATCAATTTTCTTAAAAGGAAACGATTTCATTTTCACACATAAAAGACTTTCCCATCATTCACGATTTTCAATTTTTTTTTATTACGATTACACGTTGAACATGCAAGCCGCAAATGATGTTCACATTTCAATCATTTTCTGATTGATATAAATCCTTCATGTCTCTTTTCCGGTAAGAAAATTGTGTGCCATCAACTCGGCTACTTAACGCAGTTGGATTCACTCACATTTGGCATTCAATGTAAATATATGTTATGCGAATCGAAATTCGTACAATGCGACAAGTTTCATTGTTGTGTATAACACTACAGACTCCGATCCTCAATGTCACAACAGATTTTCTACATATCTTTATGTTGACTGGTTATATACCTACCCACATGGTATACGATGTGGATAAACAAAAAAGAAGAAATGCTGTGTGCGGTATAGCGAAATAAATGGAGATGATAACGTTACGATAAAAATATGGGGCTCTATCTTCTTTGTAGATGAGGCAATACAGCATTGTCGGGCTAGGCATATTACAGATTATTTAAGATGACATTCGGTATATTAAAAGGAATTGAAGGAATTAGCTTAGTTTCAACGTTTTTGCTGACATTCACATTGCCATTAGCTAACTCACCACATGTAGACGGTTTTTATTGATTGGATGATTTGAGTATTTATTTATTGGTAAATGGGGGTTGAATTCCATCGTGAGTAAATAACAAGAGGATTCTAATAATAGATTTTGATTGTCGACAATGGAAGTGCTTACGATTAATGAACATGAACAAATATTGAATATTGTTTTGTCGCTGTTAACCATTAGATGAATGGCATACAAAATCGATAAGACTTGTTCATTTGGAGTGATACTGGACCGAAGGTCACTGGGATAAGATCTATTGCAGATATGGCGTACCATACAAATGGATATATAAGAACTAAATTCGGCTGTAATAATAAGTCGAGATTTTGAAAAAATTCGCTGCTTAGCATCGAAGTCCTGATATTGGTTCTCCTTTCTGGACAAAGTGTTATTATCGTCCAAAATTCTGATATTCTGGTATGAATAGTCAATCTGCTTTAAGTTTTTCGAATTATTTCTTTATCTCATGTGATTGACCATGAAAAACTGTGGGACTAAATTTTTTGCTGGAATATAGAAAATCGTTTTTCCGTCCGGAAAAATGTTTTATGTGAAAAAGGTTACATCCAAATATCTGTAGAACGTGACAACTTTCTTCGATTTTTTTTTTCTTGAAAGACTAATAAAGTACAAACATTTTGTGGGAAAAATTTTTCATGTGAAACAAAATGGCGCTGATAAGAGGATATCCTCACAAAATGACCCGGAAAATTTCTAAACTTTAAGCTCACCGTCAATTCAAAACCGATGAAACTAGAAGAAATACTTAAGACGTCAGATTTGTAGGACCTAAAAGTTGACGGATCATCAATAAGAAAGAATAGTACACAAGGGAAGGAATTTGATATTTCATATCCAGATGTAAAAGTGTCCGAGGGCTTTTTTAGTCCGAGGTACTTTTACTCATCGTGATACGAAATATCAAATTATTACACGAGTTTAGTATGACGTTTTCCTTTACGAAAGAGGGAAAGACTTTTCCCTAGGCACGGAAAGTCCATTTTCCCTCCCTAGTAAAGGAATAGTATGTTGTGTTACAAGTATTGTAATGTTGATTTTTTCAGCACTAGACCCAAGTTTTCCTAAGGAAAATTGGGTCGTGTGCTGAAAAAATCTCATTACAATACGTGTAACACATCATGCTTTGTACCAACCGAGAGTTGAAATAGACAAAAGCACAAAAAATCACAATTTTCATTGTAAAGAATCACTCTTCAAATTGGATCGATCACGTTGCTTTGCATTTTCTAAAACGAATGTTGTAATAACTCATACAAATTCCATATCAACACTGCTTTGAGTGTTGTAATAAGCCATACAAACGGGTGTTGTAATTTTGGACATTTCAATCTAGTTATCGACATGGAAATCCGTCGTATTTCAATTCTCGGTGGTACAATAAGATTTTGTGCCACCGAGAATTGAAATACGACTCTTTTCAGCACTCATTTTAGTGTTGTAAAGTGACTTATTTCAGCACCCGTTTGATGTGATATTACAACACTCAAAGCAGTGTTGATATGGAATTTGTATGAGTTGTTACAGCATTCGTTTGAGAAAATGCAAAGCAATGTAATCGATCAAATTTGAAGAGTGATTGTTTACAAAGAAAATAATGATTTTTTGTTCTCTTGTCTATTTCAATTCTCGGTTGGCACAAAGCATGATGTGTTACACGTATTGTAATGAGATTTTTTCAGCACACGACCCAATTTTCCTTACTCGTTCCGCTCGTAAGGAAAACTTGGGTCTAGTGCTGAAAAAATCAACATTACAATACTTGTAACACAACATACTATTTCCTAACTAGTGTTGAAATATGGTGACTTCGTTGCATATTTCCAGCGTTACTTAGAAAAAATGTTGTGCTAAAAAGCTTCTTCAGCGAATTCGAATTTAGCATGGGAAAGGAAAATAACTGTTTCTTCAATCTGTTGGAAATATTCGAAATCATTCAAAGACACTCGTATTCAAATTTTATTCAACTAAGGTAATTGATTTGATTGATACAAAACATAACAATTTATACGTTTATGCAACCCAAGACCATAATGTTCGAAAACTGCGAACTTTAGACCTATCTGTTGCATAAAACGTTGTATAAATCTCGGTGCAAAGTGCCTAATAAAGTATTTCGCACTCGATGACATAAATAACTATTACGTTCATATTCATTACAGAGGGATTACGGCATCAGTTCTCTTTCCTCTATTTTATATCATCGGTAGAGTTGGGGCACATGAGCTCGGGACTACGGATTTTTCTGTTGACATTGTCTTTGTTGCAGCGTCATCTTTCAGTGAAATATTGAATCATACTCTATCGGTAGAGTTGAGGTAGAATTAAGTAAAGAGAACTGGTTCCGTAATTACTCTCCTGTTTCAATGAATATCAAAAACGTCGTGTACACAATCTGTAAAAATAGCGCGGTTGTGGTGTATGAAAAGTTGATTGTTCAATTTAGGTTTCACAGAGTGGCAAACCACCTGAGCTCCATCTTGTAGCGTGCAATTCTTTTTCTGCTTCGCGACACACTTTACATCTAGACCTGTGCTTTATTGCGTTGGTATGACATGATCTTGTTCCCAACTAGTTCGCAAATAAAAACAATTCCACTTACAATCCAACCACACCAAACGAAAGTCGGTATAGCACATTCATCCACGTCCGTGATTTCATTTTGATGATTGGCATTTACTTTTAATATCATTTGCACCGCTCCTTCACTTTGTTCTTTGAGCCACTTCTCTATTAATCCTGCGCCATTCAATCGGTGAATTATGCTGTTAACAGATTCAATGTATTGAAAATCCGGTCTGACTCGATATGATATCAAATGTCGACGAAAAGATGACTCGCCCAATAAATGGTACGCTTTCAAGGACAGACGCTTTTGTGCTTCTAAGAGTGTAAGTCCATGCTCTCTGTCTATAAAAAACGCTATCGAATTGTTAAATGTCACGCATTCCTTTGCTAAATGATCTGAGTTTATCCCATGGACCCTCTTAATCCATCCACCAAAATTAGACATATCTTCCAACAATTCAACTAACACATCTTTCCATCCAATTTCATCAATCATAATCGGAACTGAGGATCTGTACAGATCTTCAATGGAATTAATTTGCGGATGGAAAATTGGTGACGTAAGGTAACTTTTGAATATTGACAGAACTCCGTTCATGACAACGATACCTGTGAAGGTTAACGGTACAGTGACGAGGACCTCAGCGCGCTGAAGATTTCGGTACTTGATGGCCGTGTTATCGTTAAATAAGAGATTGGTGACGTCGACAACGGACTGAACAAGAAAAAATTTCTTCTTATGCAAATAGCCAGAAACAGTAAGTAGAAGGGATGACGCCGCAACCACAATAAATGCATAAACAAAAAGTTGCGTCCAAGTTCCAGTTCCGTTTTGGAGATACTCCATAAAACCAGAATATGGTTGGCTATGCGGAACAATCACTGATAAAGTCGTCTGTCGATGTGGATACAATGATTCTTGCGTATAGCTGGCTTGTTCATTGCTCAGTACATCTCCGTTTATTACTTGTCCGTTTCCAACAAATTCCGCGTAACCAGCAGATACCTCCAACATCGAGGCATTTAAGCAACATCGAACAGTGTTAATGAATTGGATTTCGGTGCGAGTCTTGGTAAACTCATAAATCTTCACAGATTGAAGTGGATGCTTGCGGTAATTAGGTATTTTGTCGGGAAAGTAATCGCGAAAAGACTCGTTTCTTGTTACGTTAATCAAATGAAATGTTCCGAAAGGATCGTACGTGAAAACGTTGAATGAAGGCTCAGCATCCTCAACAGTTAAGTAGACTGCGCCAAAAATATTCACAATACCAGCTCTCCAACACAATCGAAATAGTTTATCTACCATGTCTAAAGAGGTGACACTGCGAGTGAAAAATACACCAATTTTCATGTTATATTGAAGCTTTCGGATGGCTTGAACTCGAGCTAACAATTGCCAGATATTTTCAGTTTTCCAACCCTCAACCGCGACAACTAGAAACGAATTTTTGCTGCTTATCTCCTTTAATACTACATTTTCCCCAATGATAACATCGCTTTCCCGTAGATCGTCAAAAGTGAGAACAGTTTGAGGTGTGACGTTGTCCAGTTTCGTTCCACAATTTGATAAGGACTGCAAAAACCAACGATCCACGCATGATGATTGCATCAAAAATATGTGATGATCGAAACGATAGTAGTCACCCAGCCGGTTGATTAGATGTTGCTGGCACCTGGCTATTGTCGATAGACAATTTATTAATATTGTTGGTACTATCATTTGAGACTAGAAGAAGTGCCTTTGTAACTCTGAGTAAAGTTTGACCACTGAACCAACCATATATTTATAATGACAGTATACGATGGGGAAGGTTATCTCATAATATAATTAGTTTTAAGCTGTTTGTAAACATTCGTGTAATGTGCGATAATTAAAACGCTAGCGGCTGTAATTATTGGATGTGGACAATATGCTGACAGTGTACGTGCATTGGATATTTATACGAAGCCACCATTAAATAATTAAATAGATAAAATTGCTCTCTTTGACGTCATCTCGTCTATATGAGCAGTTCTTATCTTACCTTGGTGCTGAGACCAGACAATTTAAAGCTCTAAGTTTTCTCTCTGTAACGCAATGGTGGATTTGTGCCTAAATCAGGAGACATTGAAAATCTTAGGGAATCGTTGTGTAGATTCTTCAACAACTCGGGCGGTTTGAGTGATGCAATGCTTCTACTACTATTACTACTGCTACTACAGTAAATGATAAGGTCAGTGCTGGAACTGATGTAACGGTGCTCTACGAATTTCAATTACACAATTGAATAGACTTCACTTATTTTTCACGTTTTCTACTGGAAATGGGTAATTGTTTGACCGAGAGAAATGATTTTTAATTAAGGTCCAAGTTTGTTTTTCTGTGTTTACTTGGTACAAATTTGTCATTTCCCGCAACTCCTTGACGGCATGTCGTATAGTGTATAAGAAATTACACGACTTCAATACACTCAAAGTATTTTACAAAATACAGCAATTTACACAAAGCTGCTAACACAAAGAAATCAGTCTCTAGCACTTATTCATATTCATACTAAGATCAGACTGTCGTATAAAGTTCGTCCTACATTTTTTATTATAACTCAGCTTGAAAGCTCCATACTTGACGGATCATCAATAAAAATGACGAATCAATATCTGCACCGTAATAATGGCCATGATTTCCAATATCACCTTGCAGATTATAGATAATAAAGATAACCGAAACAGATTTATTTTTATTTCTTGGTCCTTTTTATCCCTTGCTAGGTACTGCATATTGATTATTTTCATTTTACACCAAAAGAGTAGCACAAATATTCCCAGGGTTAACATATTCATCATTTTCCCTTTTTTTTCCCGAATACCTTCAGCATACACACGTTTATAAGTTTTTCACCGTCGGTCGTAAATTATGCATTTCTCGTTGAAATCGTTCACATAAACGACCGATGAACGTAACATTGGCCGGATCTATTTAATATATTGTTCGTAGGGCAAAGATACTTTGCCTGTTAATATAAAAGAGTCAGAGTAAAAGCTCGAATGTTTGTCCAGGTAGCTCAATCAGTAGAGCGATGGACTCACGCCTTATATGTCTCGAGTTCGACTCCCGTCTCATACATACTTCATAGGGTTTGTCCTAATCATAAATGATTAGAGTAGCTGCTATTAGTTAAGAGTCAATTTGCCAAACTTCGAACAACTTAAAATCAAGCCATCGGCGATTTTTGGAGGGTATACAGTAATTGAATCAGGGGACTCCTAAGCCTCATACGTCTAAAAAATTAAAATAGACGCGAAGAAAAGTGGAATTCCACAAAATGTGTGTGTTAGTAACTAAGAGTAATTATACCTAGAGAGGAAATTTCGAACTAAATTACGTAAAATATGTGGTCCCAACATGAAATACGAAATGTTTATTCTTATCTGTGTTTGTCCTCTTAATTAAGAGGGAAAACTGAACTATCAAAAGCGAAATAGCGTCAACGCATACATGTATTGGTGTAAAATTATACGAAATGTGTATATTATACAATTATGATGTTAGGACCACATTTCATCATGCAAATTTCCTCTCTAGGTATAATTACTATAAGGTTAGTACACTTCAATCAAAATTGAAGCTTAACGAAAGTCGTGCCACGGTAGGTTCATGGTGTCATGGATAGTAGAGGTCACAACCCACATAACGACACCCATATCTTCCAAGTCTATCATTGTAATTTTTTTGAAACACTCTCCAAAAGTTGGCATTTGTTTCCCCCTAAAATAGCTGCCACATACACGAAAAATTTCGAAATGCTTTAAAAGCCAGCATATGCGGCATCAACACCTCTACCAATGACCATAATTTCAGATAAATGCGTTACGTATTGTCGGCAATATGCAACAAAAACTCTTTTGGTCACCCTAGTGCAGACCATTTTTTTATGATTTCTGGCGTGAAAACATAATTACTTTGAGGATTTTTTTTCGTTGCAAATGACTCAGGAGGGTCCCCTGATTCAATTACTGTATACCCTCCAAAAATCCCCGATGGTTTGTTTTCCTGTTTCATACAACTTGTTCGAAGTTTTGGCAAATTGACTCTTACTATATCGAACGAAGTATATCTCTAAGAAAAACAAAGATTCTGAACACAGTTCTCATACGTCACAATCACAATCATGATTCTAAAATATCAATCACTAGCAGCACATATGATCTAGTAGATCAATAATAGGATTAACGATTGCAAAATCTATCTTGGAATATAGGTACAACATTTCCATTGGCGGCTTAGGTGCTTGAAAAGCATAAGAAAACTGGGAAATTCTCTCTCAACCAAAAAAATTCCCTAGAAAAATCGAAGACAATCCTTTGAAAGCCTAAAGAAATCCTCATAACTCCAGCAGAACCTGTAAAGAAAATCCACTTAAATCATTGTAAATCATTTCAAAAAATAAATTGTTTAATCCCATAACGCAGTTTTTAGGATGCCAAAGCTCCTAGAAAGAAAGCACTTAACTTTCATCAGCAAAACCAACCGTTCCGCTTGATGATGTGCAAAGTACAATTAAGAGAACAAACAAAAACGAGCCGTCAGAACAGTCGCTGCGACTGAGCCCCGTACGAACCCGTACATCTATTGCGTACGCGACCCTAGTTCGTCGGTCGCCCTACTCTTACCCTAAACCTACTAACCTAAAATTCTTATGAAATGTGCACGTCTTAAAAATTGCGCATAGCTTAAAACTTAAAAAATTTTGCAACAATTTATATTAACCTATATTTACCTATAAATAAACATTTTACTAATAAATATGCTAGTATATAGCTCAAAAGAACTATCTACACCGTTATATAGCTCAATATAGCTATATATATTTATAAATAGATATCCATATTTGGGATGCTTGAAACACCCCACACACATAACCAATCACTTCCCACTGATCAGTAACTTTGTAAGTATCATTTTCACCGATTTCTATTGTTTTTACAAAAATCGAAAATGGCGGCCGACGGCCATTTTGTTAGGAGGTGGAAAGTACAACGGCTGCTTTACATTCAATAATACCTTTCAAACAAAAAAAAATTCATGAAATTCGGTCAAAGTTTACTCGATATATTAACAAAAAACACCACCTTCACTTTACGGCCGAGTAGCCTCACATAAGCTCATTCCAAGAGACCTAGCTCACGCTCCGGTGAACCGAATTTCATGAACTTATTTTTCCCTGATTGGTACGGTCAATACCTATCTAATAAAGCAAAATCTATCTAAATCCGTTCAAATTTGGCCAACGTTCAAGCAAAAACGGCTTGCCACCCTGTACCTAGTTCACTCCAAGGGGTCTAACTAACGAGTCGATCATCTGATTTCCATAAACTTTTTTTTTGTCGATCGGTATTGTAAATACCTTTTATTTGACGTATCACTTACATGTTTAGCCTTTGAATGGCCGCAGATATCTTCGGAAAACGTTAAATCAGTTATGGGGCCCCAGCTCGGGAGGGGTCGACCCAAAATTGCCCATCTTCGAACTTAGCCTCACTATTTCGACTTTTTTTCAGGGAAAAAAAAATTTTGAAATCGGATTTGATTTACTCAAGATATCGACGTGACAGACGGACGGACAGACGGACGGACGGACGGACAAACAAAATTTTTATTGCGGATTCGTTATCTATGAACATAGGCAAACACTTTGCCCTTACCGTCTGCTTCGAATTCCATCAATTACACACGGCATCGTAATCCTATTAGCCCCTTGTACTTCGTACGGGGCTAAAAAGGAACATGTTTATGGGCCGACTTATTGTTTCAATATCTTCTAACACTGCACTCTAGAATTAATACAGGAAAAAGTGTTTCAAACGAAAACAAATCAATTTTTTTCAACCCTCAATCGCAAATCTATTACTTCTCCTGTTCAAAGTATCGTCTAGTTTTTTATATAAAATCTCTTACTTCATTCAGTTTAGTCGTTGCACTCGATAATGATTGACAAAGATTCAAATTTAACACATATTATGAGCTCAACCAACATCAATGTACAATTTCTTCAGATGAACCGAGTTTATTTCTTTCAACTGATTAAGTCATATCATAAGAGTAGATATCTATCAAGTCTTCACATTTCCGTAAAGTTTCTATACTACCCGGTTAAGATAAATCGCTTTTTGACTTTTGCAAGTCATCCAATTTGAACGAAATTTGAACAGAAGAAAGAACGTAGAGATAAACAATCTTGATTCGAAGATGATAGGGTCTGGGGTTGAGTATGTTTTAAGTTCTCTTGAATTATCAGCAAGGGTAAATGGTTGCGAACAACAAAAATGAAAATCCTTTTCATGAACGAATTAACGGAAATTTGTCGGTGTCCATTTGAAAGTATTTTTTTTTGTAAGAACATTCGATGTTTTTTACTGTTTGACTAGGTAAGTCTTATTAGTACATAACACCCGAGGTTCCCAATTTTTATTGAGACGAGTGGGACGTTATAGGCCCGAAGAAGAGGGTTATTGTGCAAAAAAATTGTACAAGTTAAGTGGACTGAGTTGATTTTCCATGACATAGATTCATATTTGTTCCAAACCTTTGCCAAACTTTTAGTATTTATCAGAATTGATCCTGAATTCTTGGAATTCATCCACATCGAACGAAATTTATGCTGCACATACAGAAAATAGTCGAATTTTCTGTGTTTTCAAATTTCAGCTTGCCCAAAAACAGTTTAATTAATCGCCAAAATACACGAAAATAACTCAACAAATCTACGCTTATTCATATGAGATATTTGTCGATAAAATTCAAATTTATTTAATCATTTCATGTATCAAACATACCATCAATTAGTATTCATTCCGGACAGGAATATCAAAGACTTTTAGGTATTCGCATTCCAACATTCCAGGAATTTTTTTTGTATAACTCACAAATTCATGGAAAATCTGAAAATATTTTCGGATTATATGAGCAGACAGTATGCAATTAAAGTCAACCAAATTTCTATTGAAATTTGTCTCAGCTGGTTCACTCACTGCTGCTACGAGTTTATACGGTTTTGTCACAACCTCGTGCGTGTGTGTGACATTACACTCGTGTAAACTGTAAACACGTTTAAGCTGATTAAAAAAATTAAATATATTTTTGTAAAGAAAAATCGATTGAATATTGCATTAATCTCAAAGTCCTAATAACGCTCTCTTTGATTCGAATTCGGATAGCCTTGCATCCAGTCAGTTTAAATACTTTCTAAAATATAGACCGGGCGTGAACTTTCTGAACACTTCACACTCAACACATTTGTCGCATAATGCTATGTACCATCATCATAATTATTAGCATACACACACTTTCTTATGTGACCTTAACCTAACATATTCGCAATCAATTAATCATAATACAAAAATTTCGAAACATGACTACAAAATATCCCAGCAAAATAACTCGTTTCCCGAGACGAGGATATATTATGTTGACATCGACAACCGAAAACATGACATGATAAACAAACATATAAATAAAGTGTAGCGATTTCGGAGTGGGTAGTGGGGTTGTTGGAAGAAAATGTGGTCTGTGTGTGTATGTGTTCATATTACATATAATGAAAAAAAGCCCGAAAAATCCGCTTACCATGGATATAGACACACACTCACAGCATATATACCTTTTCAAAGCGAAAGGGAAAAAAAAGTTCAGGCTCACATATCCTTTGCTTTTCACTTGACATGGGTAAATGAAAACGTATAACATTATTGGATAATACAAAAGAGAAACTGTTTAGAACGGAATTTGTGTGCGGAAAAATTATACACATAGTTGTCTCTCCCATGTTTTATACCTATAAAGCACAGATCCTACAAATTCGGTATATTAAATTCATATAAAAAGCAAATGATTCAGTGCAAATTTATATATCTGGATTTGTTCAGTCGAATGGCATTAGGTTTAAAGGATGTTGTTCTAGTCTTGGTATATATTTGCGAGACACCCAACACCCTTTTTATTCGAAGAAATTGAAGAAAAATGTTCCATTTATGCCTCTACGTGTGTTACAGCAGGGCTTATGTTCGAGAAAACTTTCTGGGAAAATTGCGAAAAATCGTAAAAATTCCCGAGAATTCACGGAAATAAAATGATCTTTAGTGTAGTGTAGTGTAGACGTCAGTCTGACAATATGTACCCAGTAGTCGGACACTTATCGTTCTTTGATTCGTAAAAATGAATTTTCAAGAATTTGCGTACACTTCCGCGCTTTCCTTGAATTCTAACCATTTTTCGCAAAGGTTCGTGAATTTTCACGAATTCACGAATGCTACGGAAAATCCAGACTCTGAACTTGTACCAGAGGTCAGACATATATTGTTCATTCATTCATAAAAATGTCTATCAACGAAAGGACCTATTATTATCCGACTGGTACATGTCAAGAATCTGGTGTTTCTATAACTTTTGTGAATTCGTGGAAATTCACTAACATTTACCGAAATCAAGAGAATTCAAGGAAATTCGTGACAATACGAGAAAATTATGGAAAAATGTACGAATAAAGTCCCTGACATAGTCATGTGTATACCATTAAAGAGCAAAAATAAACGAAACATAATCCGTATTCCCAATCCGAAAAACATTGATGGTCTGGAAAAAGCGGGGTCTGTTTGATTTTCTCATTTAAAATGTATTAACAGCAAAATAGCATTTCGGTGTGACATCACGGAGCACTTTTGTCATGTTGTTATTCATTAAGCTTGATAAATATTTACGTAAAAACACGTTGTTTGTACTGGTGGCGATTTTTTGTTGTTTGTTGTTCCGGTTTTGTTTGTAAAGGCACACAGAAAGTGTTAATTTTTGTTGTTGATATTTCTTTCGTCAGCAATTTTCTCGAATTAAATTTACCGTCTCATAAATTGATCGAATTTTCTCTTTGTTCCGCATGTGTCCATGTGCGGTTAAGTGTGCTGGACTCCGACTCCACACACATATAGATTTGATTCAATATAAAACACACATCGACCGATCCGTTACGGAAAAGGACAAAGTTCGAAAAACTGAATTTTTCCTTCTGTCGTTATGAACATCATCTGAACGTTGATATGTACAAAATACAGCCATTTGAATAATTTGGGTATCGATTCCATGCTTTTTTTGCTTATTTTTTTAGAAACTTCTCCTAAATACACATTTGAATATCCGTTGTTCTTCTCTTGTTTCTCTTAATGTTATCGAACCCATCAATTTGAAGGTTTTCTTCACCACAATATGTCAATTGTATAAATTTTGAACATCATCTGACCCATTCAACCTTTGACTCACATTGGCGAAAAACATGTCAGAGCGGATGTGTATCAATTATGGCAGTTTAGGTGATGACAACGTTCGTAGATGATTATTTTAATTTCGATTTGAGTGTAATTAATCGGAATTAATCCCTGAACTGAACATGAGCATTCAGCCTGATTTTCCATCTCGCACAGAAGTCAGATAATTGTTTGCTGGCTTTGGTAAGACTCTTGACTATTTTTTTGGGACTCTTCGAAGACTTTTGAACTGATGTATCATCGGCGAACATACCTTTGTCGCCGTATGAGATAATCAAATCAGACATGAAAATATTGTACAGGATTGGGCTTAAAACACTACCCTGCGGGACTCCTGCTATGATGTTGTGGCTCTTCGAGTTACTACTATCAATAGACACGTAGAATGACCTCTTGGTCAAAAATGTACATCGGACATCGGAAACTCAGCTTACAAATGAGGCCCTTGTGCCAAACACTGTCGAATGCTTTTTCGACGTAATCGCCCAACATGCCGGTAGACTCTTTTCTTATGAAAGCGTTCTTGTATTTGTCTAGTATTTGTCTTTGGTACAAAATCTTTTACTTCAATCGATTTAACATTCGTAATAAAAGAAAATATTGGAAATTTTTAGGAAACAATTCGTACGGATGTTGTTTTGTGGAACGACTGACTGATCTGAGTGTATTCGTCAAGATTTGGATTCAAGTTCATGAAGTAAAATATCATCATTTAATTCGCATCGAAGCTGCTCCCAGTTTCTGACGCCAATAAATGGCTGCAAAGAGATTATAGGAGACCTTAGGATACAAAATATCAAAATCGTTTCATTTCGAACATTTTCATTCGAATTTTCCCATAATCACTACAATCGTTAAACTGAACAAAATTGGTTGTGTAAATAACAGTTGTAAATTACGAAGAACGAAAAAACACACAGAGGGAAACGAAATAAACTGGCAAATGGAAGGTTCCGCTTTCATCGAAGCCATTTAAGATTGTCCTTTATGTTCGTTCACGCTTTACAACTGTATAACATAAATACAAATTAAAACGGAAAAGGAAAAGAATTTTGAACAGAAGTGATTTAATCACCCCCTCTCCAACGAATTTCCATGGCTTACACCATTCTGTGACGATTTAATGAACGAAAAAAAACCATTCAATTAGGCGAAAAAAAAAGTTTTTACAAAAGTCCTGTACAATTCTTGTTACACAATACACACCGCTACACACAGCATCAAAAAAGGACCTTCATCATTTTACTTTTCAGCTGTAATATGAATCAGCTGATTTGTATGAAAAAGGATAATAGGCTAATGAAAGCGGGTTGACGGTAATCAAACATTATTTTTGAAACACAGATTTTTTCTGATTGAGACAGTTTGGTACAAACCGAAGGTTAAAATGTGAGTATGTGTAGTTAGACGACATTGCTGCGACGCGACATCAAAAGTTTCAATTCGCTAAGGGATCTCTAAACGAGCCATCAGAACAGTCGGAGCGTTTGCTGCGACTGAGCCCCGTACAAACCCGTATATCTATTGCGTACGTGACCCTAGTGCGTCTGTCACCCTACTTTGACCGTAGACCTATTGCACCCGTAAACGTAGTTGAAGTCAAATTATTATGAAATGTGTACATCTTAGAAATTGCGCATAGCGCAATTACGAAGCCCCGTACGACGTTCCTTTCAAATAAAACAAAAATTTCAAATAGCCCTAAAATTTAAATTTATTTAGTATAAATACACATAGGGCCTAGTATCGGCCTCAGTCCGAGGATCCAAATTTAATTTTTTTTTTCAACTACATTCTATTCGGCCTTTGATTACCTTCCAAATGAAACAAAAAATACGGAAAACGGATGAAATTTGCTCGAGTTATATGTAAAATACACATAGGGCCCTAGTAGCGGCCTTAGTCCGAGGACCCAAATTTAATTTTTTTTTCAACAACATTCTATTCGGTGTTCGATTATCTTTCAAATGAAACAAAAATTACGAAAAACGGATGAAATTTACTCGAGTTATATGTAAAATACACATAGGGCCCTAGTAGCGGCCTTAGTCCGAGGACCCAAATTTAATTTTTTTTCAACAACATTCTATTCGGCCTTTGATTACCTTCCAAATGACACAAAAATTACGAAAAACGAATGAAATTTACTCGAGTTCAATGTAAAATACACATAGGGCCCTAGTAGTGGCCTTAGTCCAAGGACCCAAATTTAATAATTTTTCAACAACTTTCTATTCGGCGTTCGATTACCTTCCAAATGAAACAAAAATTACGAAAAACGGATTAAATTTACTTGAGTTCTATGTAAAATACATGTTCTATGTAAGGCCCTAACTCACGGTCCACTCACCCGATTTTAAAAAACTTTTTTTTCCTGGATTGGTATTGACAATACCTATCATTAGCCGGGTCATTTACATTTCCATCGTTTATTTTGCCATAAATATCACCAAAAGACCTTAAATCACTTAGGTGGCCCTAACTCACGAAGGGCCGACCCGAATATGCCCATCTTCGAACTTAGCCTCACTATTTTGACTATATTTCAGGGAAAAAAATTTTTTGAAATCGGATTTGATTTACTCAAGATATCGACGTGACGGACAGACGGACAGACGGACAGACGGACCAAATTATTGCGGATTCGTCATCTATGAACATAGGCAAACACTTTGCCCTTACCGTCTGCTTCGAATTCCATCAATTACACACGGCATCGTAATCCTATAAGCCCCTTTGTACTTCGTACGGGGCTAAAAATTTCAAATATGTTCCAAACTAAAAATAAACCCACTGTATTACCCCACGAAAGTAAAAAAAAATCTCCGTATGTTGCCAGTGCAGTGATACTTACAAGGATGCGGTTTCAAGATATAATGTTACATCCACAACACAATGTAAAATGCGTGTCGTATTACCAACAACAAGTCTCATCTTATTCACATAGATCAATATTGAGAGACTGTAGGACTAAAAAGCAAAATTATTCTATATATAGCGAGATGCGAGACTAGTCATTCGTTTTACGCATGTGCACCTACAGCGAATCATAAGCAAAATGTTACTGTTAAAGTAGATTTGTCAACTTTGCAATACATCATTATAGCATCGACTCGCATAGGTCTTTGTTGACTAGAACGAATCATCAATGTCACTAAATCGCATTCTGTTATTTGTTATCCAAATCCTGTCGTTTCAATATTCAGCTGACGCTTCATAAGTTCACAGGGCATAATAAAAAAAATGTCTACGTCTTGTAGGCCTAGCCTCTCTCGGCTTAACAATCGACATCTATTGCGAAAAAATAGCTTCATGCGATTCTTGTTGCATAAATAACTATAATAACATCTCAAACTACATAACTGAATATTAAAGTACTTCTCAATCATATATGTACATTCTACTGCACGAAGAGTTTGAATTTGGAGTCAGAGTGCAGAATTGTGTAGCAACCCATCCACTTATGTTTTCATCTCCATCTCTAAAGTACAAAAATATGTAACGCGGTATGATCATCAGCGAGATGAACTGTGTACCCATCAACAGGGTATATTTACATGAAATTAATTATTAAGATTTATGCAAAAATTCTCGAAATAATAATTTCCAGAACTTTTAAGAGTTTCAAGAATTTAAATTCTAAATTCTAAAATTTAAAAATTATCGAGAATGTGAAGAATTTTCAAAAAATATATTCTTGAATTTCTTAAAAATTATGGAAAATCTTGAAAATCCTAAAAATTATCTGGGAAAAAATCCTGAAAACTATGCCCTGACGAGCAACATCATAAGCAGCATCAGCATGTATAGCAGTTTCGAAATATTAAAAGGATTTTTTTTTGTTCCACGTTCAGTCAAACTCACTATTTATCCACTTCAAACTTCATACTTTACACTAGCAATCAAATTATGCCATAAAATATTTCATCAAATCCTCTGTTCGAGTAAAGAACCCCTACTTGAAACAACGAATATACTGAGTGCCGTCAAGGATACTCCATTAATATTTTATCAGGGACTGTTTGTAGAAATCTCTGCGAATTATTTCATCACGGTTTACTCAACCAATTAATTTTTAGCCCCGTACGAAGTACTGGGGGCTTATAAGATTAATATGCCGTTTGTAACACGTCGAATTGGAAGCAGACAGTAAGGGCAAAGCATTTGGTTATGTTCATAGATGACGAATCCGCAATAAAAAAAATGTCCGTCCGTCCGTCCGTCCGTCCGTCCGTCCGTCCGTCCGTCCGTCCGTCCGTCCGTCCGTCCGTCCGTGACCCCTCTAGCTAGAGTAAATCGCAACCTTTTTTCAAAATTCTTTTTTTCCCCGATTGGTATCGACAAAAGTAAGGTCAAGTTCGAAAATGGGCATGGTAGGGTCGGCCCTTCCAGAGCTAGGGCCCTATAGGTGTTTTTCAGTCTTTCGACGATATCTACCGAAATATGCACGCAATAGCTGCTTGTGATATATCAAATGAAAGGTATTGACGAGTAGAACAAAGTTGCTGAACATTGTTTTTGGGTAAGATGCAACGTGGGCTTGTTGGGAGGGCTCAAAGGTCGTTACTCGGCCCTAAGTGTTTTTTGCACATAAATCGAGTAAATCTCATCCGATTTTGCTAGTTTTAGTTTTTTATGGAAGGTAATTGAATACCGAAAAGAACGTGACGAAAAAAGTTTCAAATTAGGGCCCTTGGACTAAGGCCGCTACTCGGCCCTAAGTGTTTTTTGCACATAAATCGAGTAAATCTCATCCGATTTTGCTAGATTTAGTTTTTTATGGAGTCTAATTGAATACCGAATAGAATGATGGCGAAAAAAGTTTCAAATTTGGGCCCTTGGACTAAGGCCGCTACTCGGCCCTAAGTGTTTTTTGCACATAAATCGAGTAAATCTCATCCGATTTTGCTAGTTTTTGTTTCATTTGAGAGATAATTGAATGACGAATAGAATGATGGCAAAAAAAGTTTCAAATTTAAGCCCTTGGACTAAGGCCGCTACTCGGCCCTAAGTGTTTTTTGCACATAAATCGAGTAAATCTCATCCGATTTTGCTAGATTTAGTTTTTTATGGAGTCTAATTGAATACCGAAAAGAGCGTGGCGAAAAAAGTTTCAAATTTGGGCTCTTGGACTAAGGCCGCTACTCGGCCCTAAGTGTTTTTTGCACATAAATCGAGTAAATCTCATCCGATTTTGCTAGATTTAGTTTTTTATGGAGTCTAATTGAATACCGAAAAGAACGTGGCGAAAAAAGTTTCAAATTTGGGCCCTTGGACTAAGGCCGCTACTCGGCCCTAAGTGTTTTTTGCACATAAATCGAGTAAATCTCATCCGATTTTGCTAGTTTTTGTTTCATTTGAGAGATAATTGAATGACGAATAGAATGATGGCAAAAAAAGTTTCAAATTTGGGCCCTTGCACTAAGGCCGCTACTCGGCCCTAAGTGCTTTTTGCACATAAATCGAGTAAATCTCAACCGATTTTGCTTGTTTTTGTTTCATTTGAGAGGTAATTGAATACCCAATGGAAAGTTGGCAAAAAATTTTGGATTTCTAAAATAATGTCGTAAATTGTTGGTTTTATTTGAAAGGTACTTCGTACGGGCTTTCGTAATTGCGCTATGCGCAATTTTAAAAATGAACAGTTTCAGTAAATTTGACAATGCGCAACTTGACTTGCATTTTGGTAACATACGCATTAGAGGGTTGTGGACGTATTAGGGTTCCGAGCTTATTAGGGCTACGGACGTATAATGGTTGCGGACAAAATTGGATTACGGGTTGTACGGGGCTAAGTCGCAGCAAACGCTCCGACTGTTCTGATGCCTTGTTTTTTTAAATGTCACAACCAAACTATTCAATCATATGCCGATATTAGGTGAAACGGATTGACGATAATGATAAATGAACTATTGTTGCAGTCCATTCATCAACTTAATTACATAAAGTACACGCCACGTAGATTAATGTAATAATTTCATTTTAGCCGGAAAACGTTTAGCTGCCTAAAAAATCGTATTCAGCAAATGGAACAACCGATTACTCAATCTATTCCGTTCGGTTTATATACCAACTTTCCATCCGTAGATTGTTCAACAATTTGGTTTCTATTTTCTCGTCGTTTTTTTGTATTTCGTAAAATAGAAGGAAAACGCAAAAAGGTTTTTCCTTCTGTATAAAACGGTAGATTCCATATAAGCCCAGCAGCTTCAATATGGTATATAGGAGGATAACACGAGAAATTTAAGGGGCCCGTCAGATAAATGGAATGGCATTGTGTGTATGACTTAATATGTATAATATTAGAAAATAGAACCGAGAATCTGTACAAATAGTTATTGTATAGGTTAAGGTTATGGGTGTACTGGAGGGTTGCGTATACACTGCTTCTGTCTATATTGTAGATGAGCAGATATACACGTTCAGCTGAATTTCAACTTTTTTTTCGACTTTTCTTTTTATTTATTTATTTTTTTTTGTATTTTTTTTTATCTCATTCTTTGCCGCTTGATGCTTTATTATATAATTTGGTTTGTTCTCCATGGAAAGTAACTTGTTGGGTTTTGAGGGTGGTGTACGCGAAGAAATGGCAAAGAAGGAAAAGTTACGAAATTTATGCTTTCACATTTTTCGGGGGATAGATGGAAAATCATTTTTTATTCCAACAGAAAACAGAAGTGATTTCCTTCAACATAATTTTCTATTTGCTTTTAAGGTTTCAAGTCAAGTGTGACATTTTTCATATTTTTCGTCTTCTTTTTTGTTGTTGTTGCTTTTTCTACTTCGCAGTTGCTTGTGTTTCGCGATCATTTATATGAGGAATTTAAATTGAGTTTGGAAAAATCAAAGTATTCGAGAGAGAAAAAAAAATCAGAAACAAACATTATACTGACTTATATACTTCAAGATACGAGATATTTGTCAATGTTCGCAATAAAAGGAAAATAAATTTTTCATATTTTACCTATGTGGTACGGCAGTACACTGTGCTAATTACGTCCAAAAAAGGTGTAGATCATGTCCGGAGCGTTAGCGGAGGACTTGACGCAGTCTAACTTCCAAAAAAAGAACGAAGAAAAATTTTTGAGACGCGGCAACTATATATAGGCGAGAATTTAAGTTTCTTTCCTTTGGCCTGTATCACCACAAATCCTATTCTATCTTATTCGCGCTTCAAATACGAGCAAAACGAGCTATCACTCGACTATGTAGCTTTAAAATTACCGGAGATACATCGTTTTGAAATTGGCACTTTTCATAGAAAATACACCAAATTGACTTTTCCCAAACAATTAAAATCTTTCAACTTACTCTGTATGTTTCTATCTATCTATCTATCTATCTATCTATCAACGGACGATCTCGGAAACTAGTCAGCCAATCTCCATGAAATTTTGCAGGAACCTCAGGGTGGGCATAAAAATGAAAATGTGATACGCCATTACCCCAGGAAAAACCAGAATTTTGTTTTATTGGACTCGAAGTGGTTTCTGAGTGTGGTTTTCGAGGGTCGGGAACGTGTTTTCGGCTGTAGATTAGCTGTATTGAAACCTACAGAGGCGTGCGAACCATCAAATAAAAGGTATTCGTAACATGATTCGAATAAAAAAATAATTAAAAAAATCGGGGCAGATTCGTTTGAGCTAGAGTGATTAGAGTGACCAAATTTTGAGCTACTCGAGCGTAGGATGAAAGGACTAATATTTTTTTTGGGTTATGAAAGATAGAGAGTTACTTTCTTCGGCAAAGTCTCAGAGTTTTACGAGTAGAACAGATGGGCATATGTGAAAAATGTCGAAAGTTGGAAATGGGTGGGTCAATTATGTTTTTAGAGGTATTTCTTGAATGGTGGCAGATAGAAAGTTACTTTCTTCGGCAAAGTCTCAGAGTTTTACGAGTAGAAAAGAAGGACATTTGTGAAAATTTTCGATTTTCGTCAAATTTTCAATTTTCGTCAAATTTTCGAATTTCGCGGAATTTTCGAATTCGTCAAATTTTCAAATTTTGTCGAATTTTCGAATTTCGTCAAATTTTCGAATTTTGTCGAATTTTCGAATTTCGTCAAATTTTCGATTTTCGTTAAATTTTCAAATTTCGTCAAATTTTCGATTTTCGTTAAATTTTCAAATTTCGTTAAATTTCGTCGAATTTTCGAATTTCGTCAAATTTTCGAATTTCGTCAAATTTTCGAATTTCGTTAAATTTTCAAATTTCGTTAAATTTCGTCAAATTTTCGATTTTCGTCAAATTTTTGATTTTCGTCAAATTTTCGATTTTCATCAAATTTTCTATTTTCGTCAAATTTTCGAATTTCGTCAAATTTTCGAATTTCGTCAAATTTTCGAATTTCGTAAAATTTACGATTTTCGTCAAATTTTCGATTTTCGTCAAATTTTCGAATTTCGTCGAATTTTGTCAAATTTTCGAATTTCGTCAAATTTTCTATTTTTGTTAAATTTTCGAATTTAGTCAAATTTTCGAATTTCGTCAAATTTTCGCAGTCTTTGACGCAGTCTTTGAAGTACAATTTCTAAAATGAATGATATCGCTAGAGTTGACGCTTTCAGCTTCGTTACGCAAAAATTAAATTTTACACCCAATGTTAGTTCAAACAAGCTGGCTTAGTTTTTCTCATCATCTGCCAAATAATTTTTACAAAAAAAAAAAATTGACTGGAAACAACCAAAATTTTACCAAAAAAATCTGCGTCGCAAAGTGGCAAATGTTCAGGTACAGACCAGCAAGAAAATTTATCTGCCACATACGACGCAGATTTTTTTGGTAAAATTTTGGTGTTGACCTGTTGGTGATATTAGTCATTTTAGGTGAAAAAATAGTTGATTTTCCCAAGTCCCTGACCGGCTGCAGTGACATAAGTGCGAGACATGGTATGTATGGTGAGAGAGCCTAGCCTCTGTAGTACCATAACATGTAAAAACATCCTTTGATAAGTTTCACTGCAAAGGGTTGGAGCGACTTCAGCGGAAGTCCACCCGAAGTCGACGAAATTTTATCACTTTCTTTCGTTTGTTTTTCGCTTTTTTGAGGTTTTTTGTGCGGCTATTCATTATATATTGCTGATAAGAGTGAGACTAACTAAAATAAAGAATTTTTCGACGTTTTCACGTTGTTCTTATACTCTTGGAACCCAAATTTCGATCTATTTGGACTATTTTCTATATAAAAGTGGGGTATGAAGCATTTTTGGACTTTTTTGTGGTAATAGGTCTCTAAGAAAAACCGAGATTCTGAACATATTTCTGATACGTCGCATGCCTAAGTCACAATCGTAATTCTAAAATATCAACCAATAGCGACACCTAATATATCAATCATACGATTAACAATTGACAAATGTAAAATCTCTCTAAAAATATGGGTGTGCACAACAGGCCCATGTATGGTTTATTTGCTTGGAAAGCATAGGCTTTCCTACCCATCTTATCCTATCCTAGTAATTAATGTCATAACGAATGAAGTAATAGATTGAATTTGTATCAAACGTTAGGCTGTGCGTTGAAAAAACTGAGAAATAGATTTAATAATTGCAGAGTCCATAAGGAAAATTACGACGCAACAATGTACACAATATGCTTTGCATCACGTCATAACAGTCCCCACCGTTGCCTGCATCAGAATAGAACACGGTCAATTCACATGGGTTTTGAACAATTGAAATTTACGATTATCATCCAACCAAGAAGAAAATTGTGACGAGCCACTGCGGCGAGTAAATAAATAACGAACAAACTTTGTAATTGGTGAATATATTTCTCCTGTCTTGCCTTTTTCCATTTTCCCATTATTTTTAATGAAGCGTTGTCGGAGAGGTTGTCTAAGTATCTGGATTTCGCTTTAACAGCAAAGACAGAAAATTTCCATAGAGTAAATTAACGTTCAACAGATGGAACGTTTTGATATGTTTAACTCTCTTCGATACCTGTTCTGTAATTATTGATGTTATTTTGTCAGCAACAAACCGACAAACAAACGTTAGTTTGATGTAAAACGAAAAAAGGAGAACGTTTCAATCAACGTGAGGCTTCTCTTTTAAAATTAAACCTTTATCTAATTTTAGAACAATAAAGTGGAAATTGTCGTTTCCCTGTTACATTTACTCATCATTTATAGCGTTAGAGCAAACTGGAAATAATAATAAAGTGCAGAGGTGGTGGTAACACCACCTCGACCTTTCTATAGCTCAAAGAATCATTTCTTTTTTGTTCTCGAAATGTATGTTTCGTGCAAGTGTCGATCTCTTGATAAACAGTGCTAGGTATATTTTCAATGTTTGTTTTCTTTCCTACCTGTTTCAGACGAAGAATGGGGCCTGCCATTGGCAATTGCAGCCAATTTACACGTACCATACCGAATCGAAATTGGAGCTAAGCATTTACGAGATGTGCAGATCGTTGATGATGTTGGAAAAGGTAATTTCATTTCGATTCGTATTTTTATTTTTCGTTTAAGTGTGCAAAAGCTTAACGTGTATGTCACGCTTGATTGGCTTATTTATATCAAATTAATTTTTATATTCCAAGTAAATATGTATCTGGTATAAGCTTGTAGAGAATTCCTTTTCCATTTGATGTCAAAAGCATTTGTAACGCGAGGGGGGTAATAGCTAAATTTAATGGTGAAGAAAATATAATAAAAAAAAAATCTTAAAACAATAAGGATCCCATTGCACAGCGCTCCGTCTGTAATATAATGTTCGTTTATTGCCGAGAGCTCAGCTTACGGCAGCGAAATACTGTTGATTTGTTCGTTAGAAATTAAAAGCAGACACAACCATAACTCACATAAAAAAGAAACCTTTTGTGGCAACAGGGTTTTCCCGTTGGGGGTAGTTATGTTTAACACACCGTTCTTTCCATTCAAGTGAGTTAAATATTATACGAAATGTTAACCATGCAAATGTTTCATTTTTGTTTTATGTATGTAGCGGTTTGCCATGGTGATGCTTTGACAAAAAAAAGTTTTAATTTAAATTTTTTTTGTAAAGTTAAATTCATGTCAATGCTGAACGCTCAGAAGTTAATATCGAATCTCATTGTTCGTAAAGCTCTTTGTGTTAAGACGATGAAAAGCTCAAGATGCTTTTCTTTCAGCTTTGTGTACCTTCGGTTTAACCTTTTGTAGACCGCAACTATGTCACTGTTACAATCATTGCAAATCTGTTACTGCTCTTAAACTACAGTTATTGCAGTTACTGTCAAAAAAATATGTATCAAAATTCGCTAAATACGGCTTTATACGGGGTAATAGTCATGTTCTTGATTCTTGACCTTATAAAGACGTGTTCTTACGAAAAGACTAGCTGTAAAAAAAGCTGAAGATAATTTCGATATAAATTTGGTTGACAATAACTGTATTTTCAACAGAGTGACACTGCATCAGTTTCACTTGTGCTATAGAAGACAACAGTAGCCAGTGTTCGGACGGAACATATTTGAGATTTTTTCAAAAGTCATCGATGGTCCCAGTCAGTTTAGTGTTTCCTGGTTATGATATTTCGGCGCAAAATTTGAAAATCACTTTTAGCGAATTCAAATTTTACGCCAAAATATCATATACTGAGAATCATTTAATTGACTGTTAATGACTTTAAAACTAATAAAATCTAAAATTGTGTTTTCTCAAGGTGAACAAACTGTAGTTTGCTTATCAAATCCGGTGGCGATAAAACAGATGATATAGTTGTTCACTGATTCTCACATTCCCGAAAAGTGCAATTGGAAAAATGTTTTATGACAAGTCTCTGCCTTCGGCTCATCTACTTCATGATAATTAAATCTACTACTTCATTCTCGTCATGCAAAATTAACTTATTCGCTTTCGTAAGCAATAGATCGAATTTCGTTATGATTGTATTCAACCACACTAGTTTTTCGTTGCACGCATACGTATCGCTGCTGCAGCACTAAACATATTCCAGGTTTAATCTCCAAACAGATCAAATTTAGGCGTAGAGATGTCAGTTGCAATTCATTCATTGCTGGCAGCAGCTGTTGCAATTTGTAAAATTTGACCTATTGCACAATGTTCTGAAAGAACGAAGGCGAAGGCAAACAATGTAAAACGCACTCATTGCAGAATGCGTAGAAAGGGTAGAAAGTCATATGAAATTTCGTGACGCCACCACCGCGCCATCGTGACCAAGTCATAATGTGACATAACCAGGTCTTTAATAACTTACTATTTCCAACATCTCTGGCGATGGAATTAAATTTGTATCCAGAGTCGGTGTCACAGACAATTTTTATTGTGCGTCAAACGTCTGTGTCTACTACTCAACATCCTCCAATGTTCTTCGGAACCAAACAAAGTTACTTAAACTAGTCGTGTTCAATGTTGCGGCAACATACTGTTTTACATGGATTGCATGGGTATTACAATATTGCTGCAACAGCTATACCATTTCGATATCCATCGTAACACAAGGAGCAATAAGTAAACTCAATTGTTGGAACTTAATTGAATTTATATCAACTTCGTATGCCACACAGATTGTTTAAAGACTTAAAATGTTTGAAGGTATCATGTCGTTTCCATTCAATTCCGCTTCAAAATTACTTTCCGCATTCGGAAACGAAATTAGAAAGACATAAAAGTACACACGCCCGCCGTGCCTGTAACTTTGTACATAAACTTTGCTTTTGAGGAATCTTTTTCTGTTTAAATTTCAAGGTTAAAATCAACCTTTCCGCTCCCTTAATTATTCCTACCTACTGTGCAATTTAATACAGCAGCCATCTGCTTTTTGCGTTATAAATTTTCTTTTGAAAGCAAAGGGGTTGTAGCAAACATAACCGAGAAAAGCGATTATGTTAAAGAGTAACCGATCCGCATAAAAAACAGAATTTTCATTTTTATTGCCTGGATTGTATGAACATTTTATTCGATCGTCGCAATAAATTAATTTTCAAATTCCTTTGATAAATTCTTAATAAAAAAACAAACAAAAAAGAAGAAACAGAAAAAAGAAACTCAACCGGGAAACTTTCCTATCGGACCATTATTATTGCTTACTTCTGAACATCCTCATATCCAATTCTGAGCAAATCGTTTCACCCCAATTCAAAAATCCTTAAAACAAAAGTTGCTGCCACATTATCTGCACATGTTGGTCGGGGGGCCACGAATATTATATACTAAGTGAGTCTCGCACACAAAACGTTATTGTTTTATATCTCTTGAACGAGAAGGACCATATAAAATAATTTGTGTGTTCCAATGAAATCGGAATTTATTGACTAAACGACGTATACGTATATATATATATGTGTGTTAGCCCCCCGCATCGCATATAGCCTATCAATATTCTGTAACAGTCCTTAGCCCATGTTCAATACATTATTGATAATACGGCTATATGGGATAAGTATTCAAAATGCTCCATAAATTCGCGTAATTTCGAACTTATTTCGTTTTCGCATGTAAATGGTTTTGCGACCTGGTTCGGTTATACCGCCGGTTATGTTTGATATAATGTTTCAAGCGGCAGGTTTGTAGAGAATGGTAATATGTTCGTTAATTGTAAGAAGAAGAAGTGGTAGAGTTGATCTTAATAAACAGCTATTGTCGACATGTCGACGAAGACGTCAAAAGTAAGCGAAAAGCTTGAAGCTAGGGTATTCATATTTAGCAAAATCAAACGAAATAAAGCTTTTACTGTAAAAGTCCTTAGCATCACATACTTTACGTGTTACGGCATGTTTCATTTTCATTTACATTGCCTAATCGCGTAAAGCATTGTACTTACGAGGTTCCAAGTTGTGTATTTGACAAGTGGGGAATACAGCCCTCCCCTTCGGGTCGGGCTATAACACCCCACTTATCAAATACACAACTTGGAACCTCGGAAGTAATATACTATTAATAAAATGAAGTAATAGATTCAATTATCATAGGGTGGAAGCACAGGTCGGTCATGCATCTAAATCCGAACATCTATTGTTTAAACAATAAAACACAAATAATGATCTGAGTTAGATGCATGGCAAAATGCTGGTACTTTTACTCTATCGTAATTCACTTTCCGTTCATCATCAGCTCGCAAGGTCCTCCTCTTAAAGACTATTCTAGTCGCAGTTGAACAGTTTATTTATTTCATATCAGTTTTTACATAAAATTCAAATTTATGGAGCGTAGCAACAGTATGCTAAACAGTAATTCTAAGGAGCTACTCCAGTTAGTACCGATAGTAGCCAGAACTAGTGCAGTGTTGACCGTATTTCTCTACATATAAAATTCAGCTTTCGCTGCGTTTATTGTCAGCCTAAATATTGAAAGTTCTACTCTACTAATCGAAGCAGCGATGCCACTACACAAGTCTCCACAGCTGTTAGTGGCTATACGAAAAAAAAAACTTAACAAAACCGAAAGTAGTCTCACGTTCTTCGATTAAACTATAAAATTTACGAAAAAATCGCTATACCTCCATGCAATCATTGCTGTAGCTTTCACTATATTTTTTGGCAAATACCACCTGGTTCAAACGACATCCTGGAACCGTCCATGAACTTTGCAATGCAAAATGGTTCTACTACTCTAAGCTGACTACATTCACATTGCTGAATTTACTGAATAACTCAATAAAACGCTAACTTTCTTCTTTCTACTTTCGAATTATTTTATTCAATTTACTTTGAATCCAACACTGTGTCGCTAAATAAATTCGCATCCATTTTGCATACACATACATAGAACTACTATTAACAGCAAATCTTATTACCGTTGCAAGTATAATACGAAAGCAAGTTGCGATGTTGAAGCTGATTTATATCTAACAAAACGACGTCTTACTCAAAACGGACTGGAAAATGTCGTCCAATTGGTGCATTTCGTTGACTGTTTGTTTATCTGCATTGAAAGGAACAGTATGCACGAGAGTATTGCTCATTTTAGAGGGATCTCAATGTCATTCACTGAAAATAATTTCGTAAAATTGCTTTCGGTGATGCCATGGAGGCCCCTTTCCAATGATTAAACGATTTGGTCATTTGATCTATGATATCACTGAAAATAATTTCATCGAGGTCCATTTCAAATGACTAGTCGATTGGTCTTCTAAATGAGACCTCGAAAATTGCTTCAACGTCACTTTCAAATGATCACTCGATGGTCATTTGAAAGAGACTTTGATGAGGACCCAGTCAACACTAAAAATATTTTGGTAAAAAGGCTTTCGGTGATGCCATCGAGGTCTTTTTCATGTGAATGGCTTTGCTTTTCTTACATGGAACTGATGCTAATATTAGTTGATGAGTCCGCTGAATTTTGTGTAGAGTGGGAAACATATTGGCTCCGCGAGTCTAAATAAAAGATGAACGTGTGCTCGTGCAGTTATTTGTTTTCAATGAAATTTCGTAACCACATTAACCGCAATGGTTACAGATAAAGTTTTTTTTATTTTGATGCCTCTACAATGCAATTCATTTCCGCATATGCTACCTACGTAACGCAGGCGATTAATATGGGGTAGAATTGGATTGAGAAGGTTCATGCGACATTTCTAGCTACAGTGTAACTAGAACCACAAATTATGGAATGGAAACGGTTGCATTCCCGACCACTCCGAAACGACGCGAGTGGTGTGGTAATAAACTTTTTTTTGTTTCTAGGAAGATACTGCTCACACATGAAACCACAAAAACCACTAACCATGAGACAACACAGTTCTATGTCAATGGTAGTAAAAACCGTCGTTGCAATGACTTTGTATTTTTATGTCAACACTCGTGACCTTCTGATATTGCAATTATATTCAATTCAGTTTCAATTCGCTTAAAAGGAATTCGTTCCACTTTAAAATGCATTCTCAATGAGAATTCCTCACAATTCACCCTCAAGTCTCTTTCAGTTATTAGACAAAGTTTGTACATATTCACTTCGGGCGTTTCTTCGACAGACTTTCATTCTTTCATAGTTCGAATTTTTGATCCAATCGATTAAATTACTTATGAAAACGAAATAAACTCAGGCATTCAGCAGACATTTTCATTAATTTAATTCGGTAAAGTAGCAACGCAATTTACTTTGGCCATAAATTCCTTCTATTTGTAATAAAAGGTTAAACGGAAACTTTATGCTTGCCCCTCCCCCGGATCGTCATGCTGATGCTGGTTCTTTATATATAGAAACTCATGTGGAAAACTTTTTTTTTTATTCAAACTTATCGAAGCTCTCGCTATAATATATACAACTAGTGTCATCCTTAATTAATTTCGTATATTTTCGAATAAAACTTTTACCCTTAACAGCTCCCGGTCTGATGGAAAATATATATAATAACAGTGTGGATATTGAGCGGAGGAGGCGAGGAATAGAAAAAAAAACCTTTCCAACTTTTCTTCTACTCGCTTTTCAGCGCAAACATTTACCCATGGTAAACAATCAATTTGGTTGAACGTTTTGCGACGATTTCATTTGCGAAAAAAAAAGTTAGGCTAAAATGCTTCTCACTCCCGATATTATGTTTTGGTGAATATTTTACATTGATTCATTTTCTGGAATTATTTTTAGTTGAATGTTTTTGGACAACATTTGTTTTTACATTGTTTACATAAATTTTGCATGTGATATGCGATGGTGTGTGGTGGAAAGTTTTTCGGTGTGGTTTTCGTTTCTCATTACTTTAGTTTTTCGTGATATTCGAACTGGGTCAACATGGTACTCTGTCTTTTTTATGGATAAAGTAAACAACACCAACCTATTATAAGGTTCAGTGTGTGGAATGTTGCTGTCTTTTTATCGCATTTTTTTTTACTTCAGTGGATGTTCCTCAACGTTAAAATGAGGTTAAGGAATCTCTACCAACGACGGAACGTTGTGTTTTCAGTACTGGAGAGATTTCTAATGTCGACATTTTTAAAATTTTCAAGCATGTCACAAATATTATCGAATCCTCGATCAAATCTACTACTTCTTTTGATCAAACTGTTTTCTTTTTGCGTTTTGAAACAAAATATTTTACATTGTTTAACTTGTATTTTTCTATAAAAGATCGCAGAGGGATTCTTCTGAAAAACAGCAGTCCGAAATCGGACGCATTTTCTATTGGAATTTTTTACATGTGCCCAGTTAGGTATTCCCAGAATCCCAGAAGACAAAACCATTTTCAAAAAAAAATCTTCGAAGCTTGTGTGGCTGGTGAGAGGTGATAAAAAACCGAAAACTTTCACTTTTCTTACAAAAATTTCTCCAGTTACACTAGCCGTACAGGGTCGTGTGGGGTGTCATTAGAAAGGTCTTCTTCTTCTTTTTCAGCCTGTTTCTGTCCACTGCTGGACGTAGGCCTCCCCAATTCTTTTCCATTCCGAACGATTAGTTGCCACTTGTTGCCAATTTGCGCCTGCAATTCTCTTTATACCATTACTCCATCTCTCTGGTGGTCTACCTCTAGGTCGTGTTTTAGGTGGTCTCCAGTTCATGATCTTTTTGGTCCAACGTTCGTCCGTCCTTCTTGCAATATGTCCCGCCCAGCTCCACTTTAAAGATGCTATTCTTTCCATGACATCAACGACTTTTGTTTGTTGTCGAATCCATTGATTTGTCATTCTATCTCTGAGCGTAATTCCAAGCATACTTCGTTCCATAGCTCTTTGTGCCACTCTTAATTTATTTTCGGAAGCTTTTGTTAACGTTAACGTTTCCGCTCCATATGTGAGCACAGGAAGGACACACGTATCGAACACTTTACGTTTCAGACTATTGTTTATTTTGCTTTTGAAAATTAGCCTGAGTTTTCCGAACGCTGCCCATGCAAGACCAATTCTACGTTTTATTTCTGCAGTTTGGTTGTCTAGACCCAACTTCAATTTGTGACCTAATGTCACCTAATGTCTCTGTCGTCGTCAATGTTTGTCATGATTTTCGTTTTCGACAAATTCATCTTGAGGCCGACTTTGTTTGACTCCTCATTCAGCTGTTGCAACATAATTTGCGCCTGATCTAGATCAGCTGCTATCAGGGAGATGTCATCTGCGAAACGGAGATTACTCAGGTACTCTCCATTTATGTTGATACCCATTTCACTCCAGTCTAATTTCTTAAAAACACTCTCCAGAATCGATGTGAATAACTTAGGTGATATGGTGTCACCCTGTCGTACACCTCTGCCAATTCTGAATTTTTCAGTGCTTTTATGAAGTTTTATACACGACGTAGTGTTTTTATAGACGTATCGAATTGTGTTGGAGTATCTTGAGTCTACTCTGCACTCGTCTAATGAGTCCAATATCGACCATGTTTCCACTGAATCAAAAGCTTTTTCAAAGTCTATGAATATCAAGACCACAGCAATCTTGTATTCATTGCATTTCTCAATTAGCGTTCTCATCACATGTAAGTGGTCGTTTGTGCTGAATCCTGCAGCTTGTTCAACAGGTTGGTAGATGTCGAGCTTCTTGGTGTTCCTCTTCGTAACTATTTTCATGAACAACTTGTAGAGTGTTGATAAGAGACTTATGGGTCGATAGTTTTCCAACTTTGTTATGTCTCCTTTTTTATGCAGCAATGTTATCACTGCATTTTCCCATGCTTCTGGTACTTCTTCCCATTGAAGACATTGATTAAACAAAGTCGTTATTGCACCCAATAATGAGTCGCCACCTAGTTTAATGGCTTCCACTGGAACACCATCTTCACCGGGAGACTTTTTGTTCTTCATTTCGGCTACTGCAGCCTGTACTTCATCAATAGTTATGTCAGGCATATCTTCCGATCCTACATTTCTTATTATTGGTCTATCTTCGTTGGTATTCGTCGGATCTGGTCGAACTGATGAGAATAAATCTTCGTAAAATTCCTTTGCGATATTTAATAACGCATTTCGATCCGTTTGAATTGTTCCTGTCTTGTCTCGTAATTTGAAGATTTCTTTTTTTGCGTTCGTCATTTTTGACCGTAGGACCTTCATGTTGCAATTAGCTTCAATTGTGTTTTGAGCCAGTTGGACATTATATTTTCTTAGATCTGACTTCACCGCTTTGTTGATAATTTTTGTCAGGTCCTGGTATTCTACCGAATCTCTTTTTCCGTCTTTTATCAACTGTACTCGGCTTGCGATCAGATCAAGAGTTTCTCTACTGAGTTTCGACTCTTTCATTTGCATTTTGATTCCATGAAACCCATTATCGTTTCTACTATTTTGCTGTTCAATTCGTCCAATGTTTCGTATTGGTTGTTTACATCGTCTAACTCAGCAGTCATTTTTGCAGCAAATTCTTCATTTTGCGCGTAAATTACAAAGGTAATTGCATGTAATTCCGGGACAAATAGGGTCTTATTGGGTTTAAAATTCATCCACACTGAGATATGTACAGTTGAAGTTTTCAACCGAAAAAAGACTGAAAACTTACACTTTTCTTACAGAAGGTTTTTGATGATCTCTTACCAGCCACACAAGCTTCGAAGAATCTTTTTGAAAGTAGTTTTGGGTTCTGGGGCCGAATACTGGGCACGTATAAAAAATTCCAATAGAAAATGCGTCCGATTTCGGTCCAATGTTTTTCAGAAGAATCTCTCGCAATAATCAGAACCCACCCTTTACCCATCTAAATGTCATAAAAAAGGTTATTTCACTAGATCTATGTGGATGAATAATCTTTGTAAATTGTAACAACTACATGTTAAAGAGAGAGAAGCCGCTGTCTGAGTCGACTTTGAAACAAAAAGTCTGTCCAGAATGTATAATATTCGAACTCGCGCAACTTTGATATTGTATACTGGGACCGTAATTATAGATAAGAGTAAAGTCTAAATATGCGCGCCAACAGTCGAGCTGGGGAAAATCATGTATATATCGACGAAGGGGAAATGTCGTACTACAGTTCGGATGTAGAATGTTGGGTATCGACCTCTTTTTTATTTTAGCCGTTGAATCGCTAGGATATAATTTGTAGCCAATAAATATTAATTAAATAAAGATTTGAAATGAAACAAGAAGGTGTCTCATTTTAAACATGGTCCTTCGAGCCTAAAATAAATCAGTGAACATAATACGAAAATTAAATATACAGTCCACACAAATCATAAATTATCCGATAATTACCAATAAATTACAAATAAGAATTGTCTAAGAATCCAAATTAATCGGCAGTGAATATTTGATGCAGAGAAACGAATTAAAATTAAAGTAGAGAAACAGCAAGTACAAAGTCCACACAAGACGAAACGTAAATTCATCTAATAATAATCCAGTACACCAAATAAACTGTGGCAAATATTGGATACAGAAAGTTGAATATCAATAAAATAGAAAAAGTAACAGTGATCCGAGAAGTGAAAGAAATAATATCGAACATAAATTACACACGGATAACAACATATCACTCGCCAGCAACATATAACATCAGAAATAATACGGGAAATCATAGGAGAAATATATACGAAAACCATATACCAAGCTATACCATACATCGACCACTGGAGAAGTACATAACAACGATACGATTAGGCGCGAAAATATAGTCGAGTTTCCCGCCTAGCACGAGCACAAACCGTAACTGGACAACAAAGAAGTGCACCCAGTATACAACCTATAGAAAAGCCGAATAGCAGCATTCAAGGCGTTTTCAAGTGGTGTCGGTAAGAAATTTGAAAAAGAAAAAAAATCATTTTCTACGTTGATATACCGTTGATGAGCCATACAGTTATTAACGCCGCTCGAAAATAGTCTAAATTCAAAAGTACCGTTGCTATCATGGAGAAGAAAATTTCAGCTCTTCGAGAGAAAATTTCCAGATTTATCGATTATGTCGAGGAAGTTGTTAAAATGCCAGAACCAAATTTATCGAAAGCCTATCTTGAGACCAAAGGAAATATGATAACGAAAATGTGGGATAAGATTGAAAAAACCAATGATGATATTGAGGAAAGTGAGGTGGAAACGGCAAAAGGTACAAGAGAATATTTGAAAAAAGATTACGAAACGGCTTTCGCGATGTTAGACAAGGTCGCTCTAAGAATACAAAGGAAATTGGAAAAGTATGAACCGATAGCAGCACCGTTACAACCGAATCCAACAGGCAACGCTAAACCGAATATCAAACTCAAGGCGATGGACATTCCGATTTTCTCAGGCGATTACGACAAGTGGATTTCCTTCCGAAATATGTTCGACTCTTTGGTGCACGACAAAACGTACACCGACTTGGAGAAAATTCACTATTTAAAGTCGTGTTTGGAAGGCGATGCGGAACGGGTCATTTCTCAGTACGATATCAAGGCCGAATCATACATACCGGCTTACGACGCATTGGTAGATCGTTTCCACAATGAAGCAATACTCATCGATACGCACATTATCAAAATCTTGTCGCAACCAAAACTACACAGAGAATCTGGTGATGGATTAAAGGAAATGATGGATGTTACTTCGGTCAATATTCAAGCACTGAAAAGCTTGAATATTCAAATCAACACTTGGGATCCAATTTTGTTACTTTTGTTGGTGCAGAAATTTGATGATGCCACGAGACGGTTATGGGAACAAAATTTAAAGCCGAAAACGTTGCCGACGATGAAACAGTTCTTAGATTTTCTCAAAAATCGATTTCATGCTCTAGGATGCCAGCAGAAATTCAATTTCGCGATTGAGACAACCACGCGCAGTTCTCAGTTCAAGAGTCGACAAAGTTCCAGTTTCCGTTACGAGACACCACAATTTCCACCTAGAACGCATCAAAGTTTTCACACTTCATCACGTCGAGCATGTTCAATTTGTTCGAACGATAACCATTCCATATTTTCGTGCGAAATATTCCGTTCTAAGGAACCTCATACTCGAATCGAAATGGTCGGTCGAGCGAGATTATGTAAGCGTTGTCTGAGACATCATCAATCGGAATGCAATCAACCAGATGGTTGCCGTGTTTGTGGAGGTTACCATCATACTTTTCTTCACTCCGAGCAACGCGAAAGGTCGTCATCAATTCAAAGTCAACAAGCCACTCGAGATGAGAAACAGTCAACTAACACACACGTTTTGAACTCGAATCACGTCAGTCTGCAGCGACCAGTAGTATCAACGATTATTGGATCTCATCATGTGCACGTAAACAAGGAAATATCGGTTGAACGTCAAGTCATTCAATGGGATGCGAACGTATTACTTGCTACAGCCATCGTTTTAATTCGACCAAATGAAACCAATAGTTTCATCCCATTTCGCTGTTTATTGGATCAAGGCGGCGAAGCGTCACACATATCCGAATCAGCGGTACAAAGGTTGGGTTTAACAAAAAATTCGATTTCAGCAACGATGTGCGGTCTAGGTGGAGTGAAAATCGGTACTTCCGACGCCTTTGTTGAATTCGAAATTGGATCGAAGGTCAATTGTTCTTTTTCCATGAGGGTACAAGCTGTAGTTGCGAAGAAGGTAGCCAACCCAATGCCATCAACTTTTGTAGAACGCATCAATTGGAAACACATCGATGGTTTGCAATTGGCCGATCCAGAATTTTATAAACCTTCGGAGATTGATGTTATACTCGGTTCATCAGTTTACGGCTATTTATTGTTACCTGGGTTGAAGAAGGGCGGCACAAATTGTCCAGTTGCGCAAAATACAGAGCTCGGATGGATACTATCAGGAGCAACAAATCCAGATTCAGCCGATAGTCATCTAAACACAAAACAATAGAAATCGCCAGCCAGTTTTAGTTGCAACAATAATCACATCCAGCCAGCCTCACCATTGATCAAAATAAATTATCCAGCCAGCCATCAATGCCACAATTATCCAGCCAATCGATCAAAATCACAACATCAGCCAGCCAAACAAAGAAATTCCATCAGTTAGCCAGCCAATTCGGATTTAATCAGCATAACGAAAACCAAATTTACCAGCCAATTACGACAACATCCAACCAAAGTGAATTCCGGGTGAAGCATCTTCGACGAGCATCCAGTTTGGTGATCCATACATCCATCTATGGTTAATATAAGGAAAGTTCCACAATCTCAAAACCGTTAATTCACAAATACTTAGCTTTACGAATTCAACTCGATTAAATTGTCATCCGATTGATCATGGTTACAAGGTTCCCAATTATTCGATATTTTCACTAAAATTTTATCACTGAAAATTCCAACACCAGCACAATTGTTTGTTTAAATCGGTCAAACGTACACGATAATCAAAAATTCAATGTCAAGGAATATCACAGCTGATCGGTGACCCAGTTTTTTGCAATTTATTATATCAGCTGATGTCAGAATAAGAACAATGGTCCCAGTAAACCCATTGAATCTAATTTATCATGAAATATCACATGTACGGAATGAAGCGGCGGAAATTTCGGATTGGTTTAAATCGGGGTCGACTCGACCAATTGTCTTTTCTTTCGTTTCATTCAGTTTGAGTAGGAGATCGCAAATTTTGTTTTGAAATATTGAAGTATTTCAAGGCGGGTACTGTATAATATTCGAACTCGCGCAACTTTGATATTGTATACTGGGACCGTAATTATAGATAAGAGTAAAGTCTAAATATGCGCGCCAACAGTCGAGCTGGGGAAAATCATGTATATATCGACGAAGGGGAAATGTCGTACTACAGTTCGGATGTAGAATGTTGGGTATCGACCTCTTTTTTATTTTAGCCGTTGAATCGCTAGGATATAATTTGTAGCCAATAAATATTAATTAAATAAAGATTTGAAATGAAACAAGAAGGTGTCTCATTTTAAACACAGAAAGCTATTGTTATTCTGTTACCCTGTTAACACAAGGAATATTACAGCAGTTAGGGCTATCCTAATTGCGCATGTTCTGATCACAGCGAGGGGGAAACCACTATTTTGTGATTAACATGGTTAATCAGTTAATCTGGTAATCAGAAACATAAGTTTTGTGAATCCAAACGGTTAATCGGTGATTAACGTTGATTAACCGCTATATTTCACGTATATTTGTAATTTTGCGACGATTCCCCCGGTCAAATGCTGGTAAATCACCAATTCGTCATCATGTTAATCACTGGTTAATCATGTTAATCACATCAATAAAAAAGAGTGGTTTCCCCCTTGGATCCCAGTTTCGACCTATGGAAATCACATTAACATCCATTTCCATAAGATCCAGTCCAATACTGGTCCACCGTTCCATATTCAAATCAACTACAATATCCATCCACTTCAATATCGTCCACCGTTTCTTATTCCCTTGACTGAAAGTCATGGGTCTTACGGATGATAAACACCCTAAAATGTTTGTCACACAATGATCACTACTATGATTGAAAATGCATGAATGTATGACCAAAAACCTTAAATACAGAAAATGTTTGTCACACTTTGATGATTCGTTGATAACACGATAACTTGAGTAATTTTCAACGGATTTTCAAAAACTTTTTTTTATTTGACGGGGAATTAAATTCCTCAGGTTAAGTTCGAAGATGGGTTATAACGGACGGGTGATCTTAGAGATATTCTCAAGAGAATTTTTGTCTGGTCGCTTGATTCCACGATAACTCGAGTAGTTTTCGACGAATTTCCAAAAACTTTTTTTTAATCGACGGGGAATTAAATTGCTGAGGCTAAGTTTGAAGATGGGTCGTAACGGGCTGGTGATCTTAGAGATATTCCCAAAAGAATTTTTGTCTCGTTCCTTAATAACACGATAACTTGACGTAATCCTCAACGGATTTCCAAAAACTTTTTTTTAATCGACAGGGAATTCCATTCCCGATGATAAGTTCAAAGTTGGGCTATGACGGTCGGGGGATCTCAGAGATATTCCTAAAAGAATTTTTGTATCGTCCCGTGATATTATCGTGTTATTAGTTGAGTAATTCTTAATGGTCCACAAAAGAAAGACATTTTTGGGTTAAGCTCGTTAATGGAATATACTGGAGTAATATTCTAGGATCCATTCCAAAATTTTGTGTGTGTGTGTGTGTGTATTTATATCGATGATAAGAAAAAAATTAAAGTTTGGACGAGTGTGAACTTTGCGGCCAGAGCGAAGCGAGGGCCGTAATCACACGAGTTTCATTTTTATTCAATATGTAAACAAGAAATTCGCCTCTTTCCAGGGTCTGTATCTCGTGCTGCCTTTTTGATGGTATCTTTTCATCAGAATCCTTTTTTCAAAACACACGACCACGAATGTATTAGCTTTCAATAGAAAGTAGATTTGGTTGTAGTCACTTGACCAGTTCTGAAAAAGTGACCAGTGTACCGAAATTTTCATAAACTGCTCAGTTTTCTCAGGGTTGGTCAAACTGCTACAACCAAATCTATTTTATGTTGAAAGCTAACACATTCGTGGTCGTTATTGCGGTCGTACATACTTGAAAAATGAATCTGGTGGAAATATATCACAAAAGACAGTATTTAAAAATCACCCAAATGTATACTTTTCAGCAAATCATCGATGCCTCTTAAGTACTGAAAATACGTATGAGCCAGTATATGATCAAGTGCTGGAATTTCTCATATACGTGTTTTGTATCGAAAGTAGGGTACGCATACCCTGGTATACTTTTATATACTTTTAGAGTGATTTTTTTTTGCTCGGATTACAAAAATCTTCTTGAGAAAAGTAGTCAGTCAGTCAAGGGATCTGACCCATCCAAAAGATGGGGCCTAGTAAATATTTTCATTTTGCTTAATGTGACTGCGCATTGCTTTTATGTGGAGAGCTTTCGAAAGCTTTGAACTTTTCTTAAATTCCATTTGAGAAGTGGAATATTTCTGGGAAATACGACAAAAGCTCAAAGCTATCGAAAGCTTTTTAGAAGCATATTGAAGGCGTATTGAACAATACACGAAAATGTAAAAAGTAGGAAGCCTGTCTTTGATCACTTAGCAATGGCAAGGCCAATATTTATAATTGCTATCGATTACACCAAAGTCAAATCCGTCTGAAATTTAATCTACGATGCCTATTTACATTTTCAGTTCTCATCATTACATCATCAATCAACGCACCGGAAACAATCGAAATACTCAGCCGAATGGAAAATCTAACCCAAACCAGAGCGTTACTAATCGACATAATCGGTTCGGTATTTAATAATCAAAACGATTTCATCCACAATTTAAACAGCCACAAAGACAACATTAATTTGCCGGCCAGCGGCAACCACAATCTTTTCGTGCTGACCATTTTAACGGACAGATTCAAAACGTTTTTGAATTATTCATTTCACGATGAATTTGAAAAATTGTTTAATGATGTGAATGAGAATGGAAATGCGGCTGATGGTGGCGATGAATTTTTTAGTTTAATCAAAAGCATTTTCAATCGTGATATAAGCAATCGATCGGATGACGAAATTGTTAGGGATATACGAAAAAATGTTCGTGACAGTTGTGATACGTGCGGCAATTCGATTAGGGCTCATATATCATATTGTGAAGATAAAGTGAAACGAGCTCAACGGTCGTCGCCCAGTGACGGTAACATAAAATCAATGTGCGAGGAAATTTTCCGCGAAATCGATGTACGACAAACACCAAGTCTGGTTCTGGATCGCACCAGAACCAGCTTAGCCATACAGCACCATTACGTGCATCCGCTTTTCGGTGAATTTTTTAGTTTATTTGACTTTATCATAACCGCTACGATGTCGTTACCTGTGTCCGATAACACAAATAGCCAATACGATTTCATTGTGCTGGACTTGCAAATGGTGAGCAGTGGAGCAGCAAATCAAACGACATTTTTGTGGCGACCGTTTTTTATTGTACAACAAAATCAAATAAACAAACAAATATTCACCGCTCATCCAGTGATGCCTTCATACAGCGACTGGTTTTATCATAGTATGAACATATACTGGACATGCGGATTACAATGTTGGATAATAACGACATTGGCTTTGATATTATTTTTGATATCAATGGTTGTAAGCATTGCTGTTGGTATAGCTGTAAGGTAAGTTCATAACTCTTTTTCTTTCTTTTTTTGTTTGATTTTCATTTTGAGATTTTCCGTCCGTATAAAATCCCGACTTAAGTGTTGACTGAACTGAACGAAAAGAAAGAGTATTAAACAAACAAACGAGCTAACAAGCAAATAGCATTGTTTTGTTGTAACTTTGCCTCAAAGCCGATTAAAATCACCAAAGGGATGTGACGACTACTCGTTTTGCATCGTGTCGACCCCCTTGATTTTCTTATTTGCATTGAAATTGAAAAGAAAAATTAAAAACTTTTTAAATTAAGAATTGAATACACTGCTTCCGGTTCTGATGAAAGGGTGATATTTTCTCCGTGGATTATAAAAGTTTTAGTTTACTTTTTCCGGAATCTTTATACAATTGCCTTGATTTACTCATACTCTATTCTCTACCGCCGTTCCTCTATTTCATGCTCCAGATGTCGCCGCAACAAGCCCGGTGAGAGAAGTGATAACAGTTGTGCGCACAATCACAGTTGTGAATGACAGCTGGACAGTAGCAATAGCGAAGCGTGTAAGTCGAGACTTCACATTGACCAATTATGGGTTTTTTTGGAAATTAAGGAAAATATGGGAAAATGTTTGCTCAAAAATAGTCCATGGGTATATGTGAGAGAATTCTCTACAAATAAATGCAAACTGGGCTTCTCTCCATGAAACACAGCTGTCATTCACATATGTAATCGTTTCTGCGAGGTTAGATAACGCGCAAATGAATGACGGGAAGACAGCTTTGCTGTTTGGGAGATAATTCTTTCAAAAATTAAAGCTGCGCTCATTTGCTCGCGCACAATCTTGATGTCATTTGTGGTATATACAATTTCTCTGGTAACCCATCTTTTCCATATGGACACTTTGGGCAAAACAATTAAAATCTTTCAACTTACTCTGTATGTTTCTGCCTATCTATCTATCTATCTATCTATCTATCTATCCATCTATCGACGGTCGATCTCGGAAACCAGTCAGCCAATCTCCATGAAATTTTGCAGGAGTCTCAGGGTTGGCATAAAAATGAATATGTGTTACGCCATTACCCCAGGAAAAACCAGAATTTTGTTTTATTGGCCTCGAAGTGGTTTCTGAGTGTGGTTTTCGAGGGTCGGGAACGCGTTTTCGGCTGTAGCTTAGCTGTATTGAAACCTACAGAGGCGTGCGACCCATCAAATGAAAGGTATTCGTAACACGATTCAAACAAAAAAATAATTTAAAAAATCGGGGCAGATTCGCTTGAGCTAGAGTGATTAGAGTGACCAAATTTTGAGCTACTCGAGCGTAGGATGAAAGGACTAATATTTTTGCGATTATAAGAGATAGAGAGTTCGGCAAAGTCTCAGATTTTTTCGAGTAGAACAAAGGGGCATATGTGAAAAATGTCGAAAGTTAGAAATGGGTGGGTAAATTAGGGTTTTAGAGTTATTTTGTGAATGGTGGCAGGTAGAGAGTTACTTTCTTCGGCAAAGTCTCAGAGTTTTACGAGTAGAACAGAGTGGCATATGTGAAAAATGTCGAAAGTTGGAAATGGGTGGGTCAATTGGGGTTTTGGAGATATTTCTTGAATGGTTGCAGATAGAGAATTACTTTCTTCGTCAAATTTTCGAATTTCGTCCAATTTTCGATTTTCGTCAAATTTTCGATTTTCGTCAAATCTTCGATTTTCGTCAAATTTTCGATTTTCGTCAAATTTTCTATTTTCGTCAAATTTTCTATTTTCGTCAAATTTTCGAATTTCCGTCAAATTTTCGAATTTCGTCAAATTTTGTATTTTCGTCAAATTTTCGATTTTCGTCAAATTTTCGAATTTCCGAATTTCTGTTATAAACTGTTATAAAAAGCATTGTTCTAAAACTTCTAAAACGACTGATATCCCAACAAAAATCTCTTCGAGAAAAGTGTGACGCAGTCTTTGAAGTACAATTTCTAAAATGAATGATATCGCTAGAGTTGACGCTTTCAGCTTCGTTACGCAAAAATTAAATTTTACACCCAATTTTAGTTCAAACAACCTGGCTTAGTTTTTCACATCATCTGCCAAATAATTTTTACCAAAAAAAATTTGACTGGAAACAACCAAAATTTTACCAAAAAAATCTGCGTCGCAAAGTGGCAAATGTTCAGGAACAGACCAGCAAGAAAATTTATCTGCCACATGCGACGCAGATTTTCTTGGTAAAATTTTGGTTGTTTCCAGTCAAATTTTTTTTGGTAAAAATTATTTGGCAGATGATGAGAAAAACTAAGCCAGGTTGTTTGAACTAAAATTGGGTGTAAAATTTAATTTTTGCGTAACGAAGCTGAAAGCGTCAACTCTAGCGATATCATTCATTTTAGAAATTGTACTTCAAAGACTGCGTCACACTTTTCTCGAAGAGATTTTTGTTGGGTGGTTATTTGCAGAGAGTACTTTTTCCTATCTTTCCAAAATTTTCAATTAATTAATTGCAGATAAATAGAGATATTGGAGGGCTAGAGCTGTTGCGATAATAAATCGATGATTTCAATAATTTAATTTCAATAGTCCTGAAGATTGGCACACGAATCTTACATCAAGATTTATACAAATCTTCATACAGCAACTCACATAATAACATTCCGAGTTCTTGGTGTGTTGAGACTTGAGGACAATCTTAAGAACTTGGTGATTTGGATCTTTGTTAGTATTGCCCCATTTCCAATGTTAATTTTATCCGCTGTTACAGTCTTTGGATAGGAATTTTCGAGACATAGCATGACGTTGAAGATTTATGTGCAGTTAAGTAAGGAATTATTAGAATTTTTTTCATGCGCGCGTTGTGTTTTGTCTTATTTTTTCCCCTCAATAGCCCGTGAGAAAATTACGTGTTCTTCACGACTGGTCGAAAGACATTTCTCTAGGAGAAATAGGAAATTCCAACAAAAGCGAAATTACGGCCATTTGGTCGGAAACTTCGCTCTTGTTGAAATTTCCTATTTTCTCCCCTCGGTATACAAATAACTATAGACTCTAGTGTCCACAAATCCGGTCACATGAGTATCCATTGATTAACGTGAAATTTTCTATTTGATAAAGAAAATAGTTATATGCAAAGAGGAAAACCGATTTAAGGAAAAAGTACTAGAAGTAATGTAGAAAATGTGTGACGCTAAGACTAACCTGCGTAATTTTAAGAATTTGTGGCCTCCATCACCAACGACAATATATCCATGAATACAAAAACTGATCAATCACGTGTCTTGAGTAGTATTGGAAGCTGACAGAATCTACACAATTTCCCTCTATTTACCGCTAAAGTTGGAGTTGCAGGAAATGGTACAAATACACGAACAATCAGACTTACATTTTTTTTATTTTTACCGAAAATTCATGATCATTTTACATGTGATGAGTATTTACATATTTTATAATTTGTAAACTTCATCTAGCTGATTGTTGGATGGGCGTGTTCCAAGAATGCTGGTAGCATTCCCCTGTTGTATGGCCAGAGAAATTTTGTTACACAAAAAATGTTTGGCGCGAATATCACCCGATTCTTCAATAAGCATATTGCCAAGTTTATGAAAGAATTGTTTGGTCTCTTTACACCATGGTCCTAAAGTTTCGAAAGCTAAACCAGCTAGAAGAAAATTGGAAGCCTTGATCTGTGTATAGTGACTGTGTTTGTGATTACAGGCGCGTTCTGCTGCTGAGCCTGCCTTTTTGCTTGTTGCATTTGAATATGAAGTTGCTAATGTATCCACACAAGTTACATCCCAGACTAAACGTTTGCCTTTCGACCAAGGCGCGAGAGTTACACCATCCGGCCGCTTTCCATCATCGCGTGAAACTTAAATTATTTGCCATTTATGTCAATTTCGAATCCAGAAATATTCAGCAAAAAAATAAAAATGAAACACTATACAGTGAACGACATCTCAAATGTCTCACTGTCATTTTTTTCAGAGAATGTCATTGTGAATTTGCAATGACACAATAAAATTCTCAGAAAAATTTGACAGTGAGACATTTGAGATGTCGTTCACTGTAGTAAGCCAAGAATCAGATTTCTGTCCATAAATTCTTACATTTACAGGTTTTAATTTTATGTGTTAGTACAGTGCAATGTAATGTCGCTTCTTTATAGAGATTTTACATACTTAATATAGTCATCTTTATCCTTGTTGGCCATATCATTATCTAAGCCAAGCGAACAAATTCCAACAAGGTTGTTTTTGTCGGCATGATGTCCCATGTTAACACCGTTTACAATTTCGTACTTTCCAATGCCGGCACAAATCAAGTATGGACAACACGGCATTACATATACTTTCCCTGGTTTTTCGGCGTCACGATACTCAGCACACGTGCCTCCGATGTGCTCACATCCTTCAACGCCAAGACCAATTCCAAGAGTCTTTCTCTTGTATCTTGCACCTGTAATTTATCAATTACACGTACACATATCAAAGCCATCTCTAATTTTGACTTACTGTGCCAGACCGTCGCGTTTTCGGTTTGTATCCATAGTTGGTCATCATTATGTGATGCATCAATGCAGCTGATGCAAATGACAAAGGCAATACAAAAAATGACAATGTGAGCCATTGTTTCAAATTCAAAAGTTAGTTGCAGCGACAATTCTTTGAACCCACGAGTTATTTTATGTGCTTTGTTCGAGTAAAAGACTATGACTATGCAAACCTTTTCAATTATTGGTTTCTTTATATTTTCGCTTGAATAATGAGACCTAGTTTATGTTGTCAATAATTTACATAAAGCTTCGCTAAATAAGTACACAGATAATGAGCGTATATTAGGGATGTTGAGCATTTGTGAAAGGTTGGATGGAAACTTGTTAGCGGCTGTAACACTTGCGGTAAAACTAGAAATATTTGGTAGACAATTTAAAATTCTTTAAAAAAAAATGGGAACGTATCATCTCTTCTTTGCGGCATGTCATTACTTATCTACCAGTCGACCTCATCCGCCCTGTAGCCCGAAGTTTGTCGCTCATTGGAATAGACCTAATTTAACTGAGCCAATTCCCAGGCAGAAGCCTCCGATCCACAAACCGAGCGAGTTGAAGAATGATTCGGATGGTTACACGAGGCACGATATGGGCTACACGATATGATCGATGCCTCTTTAACCCATACAAGTCAGTCTATTTAGTCCAAGAAGTAGCGTGGAGCCCTTCACCATCCTCTGATGTTTGACCGTTTGATTAGAGATCTCACTATAAGCCTCTTATGGTCAATAACAAGTTCAATGTGGACCACCGAAAAATGTGACTTCTTAACCACTCCTCGAAGTAAACACATACTCTTGAAGGAAAGTTAGTCACTCAATTGATATCGCGCCTAAATGTAGGCTAGATTTATATACACAAAATCAACAAAACGTCATACGAGTCAATATGTAATTTGGACATCGTTCCATCGAATACAGTGCACATACAGAAATTCTGAGTCATACATAGTTCATACAACTCAAGTCCACCGAAAAAAATTCTTTTAGCGGTGGAAGTGCTAGACTTTTAAGTTCTCAACCCAAAAACATTGCGTATATGGAAAATGGATGTGATTGCGAGCTCTTGGCCGATTTTTTTCTGAAAGCTAATGACAGTTGTGAGATCTTAGATGAAAATGGGCATATTTGAGTCGGTCCTTCCGGTGGTAGGGCCGCTTAGGTGTTTTTAGGTTTATCGACTATATCTACGTTATCAGTGTAAATGCTACGGCACTGACGATCCAGGAAAAAAAGTTTATGAAAATCAGGTCAAAGGGTCGTGAATTAGGGCTCTAGGAATCTTAGTGCTCGGCCTTAACTGTTTTGCATTGATACGGATCATTTGTAGGGAACTTCGTTATGGGATGTGGTAATGTTTCAGTAAAATTGTAAATGTCGCACCTCGGCTAAGCAGGCAATAATGCTGGAAGGCCCCAGCAAAAATAAACATGACAAGCGTGTCGGTAGAGTGAAATCAAAATTTTTATTTCCAAGAATTGTTAGCTCTTCAGAATTGGGTTTTACAATTTATTCCAGGTTGATTTAACATTCCTCTATCATTTATAGAGACTTTACATATGAAATATAGGTATCCTGATCCTTTGTCGCCCCGTCATTATCCAAACCGAGTGAGCAGATTCCGGTAATGTAATTTTTATTGCCGTGATATGTCATCCCCACGCTGTTTAAAACTTCGTATGGTCCAGTACCTATACAATACAAGTGCTTACAACATGGCGTAATAAAAATTTTCGATGGTTTTGCGTCGTCCCGATACACCGAACATGTTCTTCCGATATGCACACATTCTTCTACCCCAAGACCAATGCCAAGTGTCTTTCGTTTACTTCTTTGATCTGTAAATTGAATGGTCAAATGACATTATTACTGCACAAGATTCACCGGATGAAATTATTTACTTGAGGTGAAAGGCTACCACCACCGATCACTGTTAAGTATTTGTTCACTGCGTTCAAGTATGATTGATAGTTCACAGTTGATAGCTAACTCACAAGTTGAAATCTGCCTTATAACTATGACATATGATATTTCGATGGATGTGATTACGAACTAGCAACAATACTTTCCCGAGTAAAAATTAAAGTCTCAAAAGTTCGAAATGAGACGACGAAATTGATTTGGCAAAATAAAAGTATTTTAACTGAGAAAATCCGATATTTAACAAGAAGATATATGGATGAACGTGGCCTTTCATTTTTTTCCCGAGGACAGCTTTACACACGAACTACAAAACAAAAAATTCCATATCAACCCATTACAAAATCCATTACACCACTGTAGGATATGTGTAATTGTATGTAACTTACCTCGGACCTTGGAAACTCGGACGTAATGTACTATTACATGCTAGCGTCCGGTAAGCGCTTGCAAGTAAAAATAAATGATCAAGCCGAGGGAAAAATTGCTCCTGAAAGTCATGGCCCAGAAGAGTCACTATACCAATGCACGTAAAGTAAAAGTCAGTAGTGTGTCAGCTTGATCCTCAGCAGCTTCATTTAAAGTCACAAAAGCATGGTACATCGTTTTTCGAAGTAGTTCCCTTCGGAGCAAGCACCAAATTTAATAACAAGAGTCTTGACTCACATATTTTTAATGTTTCATGTTAATGTTATTTTGATGCCAACCTCGAGTGCTCTTCGTTTCCACAGAAGTCTGAACTCTGTCATCCTCTACCAAACTCCTGATATTTATATTCAACTGCAATCCAATTCATATTCGGAGACTTTTGCACGCGTAAAATCTCTGTTTTTATAAGAATGTGGGATACAAACAAACTAATAAACAACCAACGTTTCGTATTGAAAAAGTTCCAATTTATTTCGGTTGTATCATCAACATCGCACTATCGTTTTTAAAGATTTTTTCTGTGAATTATGAAAATATTTTCCCATCAAATCAATAAACTTCTACAGCTATAAATGAACCATTTTTGCAGCCCTTAACTGAAATTGTAAGCGAATAAGAAAGGGAAAAAAATCTGGTAGACAATGGCCCCATTACCAATAACTGTTCCGAAAATGTGTCTGCGTCATGAACAAACGATCAAAATCTTAAAACTATAAAATTAAATTGTGATTTTCGATTTCACTTGGATCGGCGAATTGTGTGCAACACAAAACGTTTGATTTTGTCTACCCGCATCATCGAATTCTATAAAAAAATTTAAAATTGGGAATCTTTGTCATAGGATTTTCGCTATCATAAAATGTTGAAAGATTCAATTGTAAAATAAATGGAAAATAAAATTAAATTTCGTGGAGTTTGTCTGGCTAGTTTCCAGTGCATGAAGACTCTTTATTGAAGAGTTTCCGTTTCTCTATTCTTCGACCCGTATGAAGTAGAGGGGCTAGTGATATTAGTTTTATATTTTTAACATTTGAATTGGTGAGCTAGGCCATGATGACCTTTAACCTGTTATCGATAACGATGACAAAAGTAATGACAAGCACTGGATTATATGGTCCTTTATTTATTAAAAATTGAAGTACAAGATTTGAAATCAACCGATTATAAGTACTTTGATCGATAGATTTAATAGACCTGATAATAACACTGGTCATATGCTTGCCGTCTGTAACAGGTTAATGAATGATACTCTCGACTCTGTACATCAGGTATCACTTTTCCGCTATGATTATTAGTAATGCTTGTTGATTCGATGGGAATAACCGGCCCAACCGTCTTAGTCGGTTAAACTAATTCGAAATCTGATCGAAAGAGAAGCCTTTACGAGTGTTATTGAAGTTATTCATGTAAAGCAGTTCCTCGTGACAAAAAGGGAGTTGCATACGAGTTGCACGCGGACAAGGGGTTGTCCAAGAGATGTACGCGAACAAAAGTGTAGCTAACCAGAAATCTAGTGCGGTACCACTCGGAGTCTTCAAAGACTGGATACGATGATGATACGAACTACTGGAACAGAAGTTCGCTTCAGCGCATCATTGGGTAACGTCTACACTCTAGATCGTGTACGTAAGAACAAAGACTTGACCGTATTTGGTGCTATGTTTCTATTGTCAATGTTACCCCAATATCCCATTCATATCCGATGTTGTTCCAACTTATGTAGGAATACACTAGCACATGAATGGTTTTGTAGATACTAGTCAGCACTTGTGAGGCCGTGAATGGTTTTGCAGGCACTAGTCGTTTTGAAAATATGTTGCCCAATTCATGGAGTACTTGTGGGAACATGAGGAGTTTGCAGACATAAGTCTTTTTAAAAAGATCTTTAACATTTCATGCATCTGTGCTGAAGAAAATCTGATCATTTATCTCTATGTTGTTTTATTAGAGCAATCCACGAACGTAAATATCGAATGGTGTAAACAAATGAAACGATGATCTTTGTGGTACAATGTGTTGAGCGTTTATTTCATGTTCATGGTACAAGTGACTGTGAAGGACTAAGCCTAACAGATATAAGCGAGCACACATATGGTTCAATAGTGAACGACTGTTTCACGTGTATGAGTTAACGAATTCAGTGTTGACAAATCTTAACATTTAACACTCTAGAAATACGTTCGGGTCGCCCTGCCGTCTCCAGAGCACATTTTTTTTTTAAATCGATGATTTGAAGTAGATAAATAAAATAGTCTTTGATTGAGGTGAACCGGAGAAAAAAATACGATAAAATGCAATAAACGAATTCTTGCGGTAAACGGTAAAACAAGAGGACGATGTACATCAAAACATTCAAAATGTAAAAGGATGTGGATAAGCTTCCCTCGTCCGGTATGCCAACCATGTATGCTATTATGGTCATTTTAATTTCGAAACTTATGAGGTTTTCGACGAACTTTGCATCAATATTGGATGAGGAAAGTTTAAGCTTTGAAAACGAAACCTTTCGTATGATATGATGTGATCATATTACTCATGTTGGTGGCTATAAAATCAATTATGAAGGGTAAATTATGGGTCGAAAAGATGATGGTATAACCATGTATTACGATATAATGAGAATGGATATAATATCAAGAGAAACTTGCGGGGGCTGTAATTGTCTATAATTTGTTAATGTGACCGAATCAAGGCTATTAACATTAGCAGTTCAATTCATTAACATTTTCTTTATTCATTCAGTCACTTTGGCGTAGGCATATGATTTAAATAGATTATTCGTGTAGAGCCACTCAAATGTCCTTTGTGCTCTAATATAACGGAAGGTACACGTTGTTTTCCTTGTAAATACATACAAAATCGTCTAATTACATCGAACAATCAATTCAAAACTGATATCTCAATATAAAGCAAAATATTGAATTTCCGATTGCTCTGAATCAAGCTCCTCTGTACTGGATGGTGTACATTTCGATGATGGGGATATTTCACATTGGCAGTTTTTTGTTGTTGTTGCTGGTGGTGGTTTTGTGTTGTTGTGTCGTTTTGTTTGTTGTTCCTACTCGTTTTAATCTGTTTTAATCTTCTTGTAAATCATCTCAGTTGACGTTCTTGCGCTTATTATTTAATGCGAGATTCAACAGTACTTTAACAGAATGAAAGTGTTTTGGATACAGTGTGGTTGGTGTTGAATTATTGTATAAGCAGAGGAAATGTTTTTTTTTTTGCAATGGGAGATTTGGCGTTGATGCTTTTGGGGATACAACGATGCACAAACCATTAAAAAAAATAGGAGGTTTTAACAACAGTTTTATATGAAATTTTAGAGTTTAATTAGAGTGCTGTGTGGGTGGTGCGTGGATATACAGCTAAATATCGTAATAGACACTGCTCTTTCTGTTGAATGGTGTGAGAACGAAAGAGAAATTATAACGGCAGCTCACGCTCCGACGCGCAAAAACGATTTCTCTGATTAGAAAAGACTAATCCTACAACTGTAACAGTAAATTGTTCCGCTTCCGTTTTCAGTGCTGCGATCAGTTAAATTCCAGGTCAATAATCGTTACTTTCAATTTTTGCACTTTGCCTTGAACTGTCACTACATTAGATTACAGTTTTGGGAGATATCTTCTTAATAAGCAGAACCCCGCATGAAAGTTCCCTTGTTCTTTACTCTCTCACCTTCTATTTCACTGAAGTTTTCCAGGTTTCAATAAGAAACAGTTTAAGTTTGCATTGTACTATTCTGGCGAATCATAAACGAAAATGAAATTAAACTTTCACATTACAGTGCCACTAGATAAGACTAAATAGCCTCAATACAACGTACACACACACTCCTCGGGGAGTGTGTGCGTACGTTGTATTGAGGCTATTTAGATAAGACAAGATTACGCATATTGGGCTGCTTTTAGTTACAAGGGGTGTGCAAGCACAAACGAAGTACGAGAATTTAATTTGTTCACACTACTCCATGCAGGGTTTTTGGCTTTCACATGAAACATCGACATGTATTCAAATAATTCAAACGCACGCCTGGTGTGTGCATGCATATTGATGAATGAAAATGGATGAATTGAATTGGTCCCATTCAATATGGTACGAAACATTTATTTTCCATCGACGACAGTGTTAAGCCCGTTACCGATGTCTTTAGAAAGTACACGACAGAAAATTTTCCATTTATATTCCGCCATTGACACTATACTTTAATTGCATTTCAACCGTATACCAGCATATCAAAACGTACCGGACACAATACGAGTTTGGCTACATATAACTACACTTTTGACATTTTTCTTTTGTATCTGCAGATGCTGATGCAGATGATGTCCAAACTGGAGAATAAATTTTCATATAAATTCAAATTCCAAACTATTGAAAACTTTCTAACTTTACCTAAAGTTCTGATTCACAAAATTGTGTTATACGCAGAGCTGTTAGAACTATACGGGACCATGTTGCAGTGGCACATCACTTCAACTCTTCCCAATGAAACTAGCTCAGATACTCAAAAAAAATTGATTTGAATATAACCATTACAAATTGCACGATAGTGTTTATACAGTTTCTGAGAGTCTCACTGTAGAATAAACGTATTCCTCCCTGTTGCCCATGGACTTGTTTTAAAAAACACGTAGTCTTCATTAAAGAAATAACCGACCCGCTGACTATACACACCTGTTTGAATTTTTCTGTGTCGGAACAGCAGAATTCGTAAAAGAAGACGTAGTTTAAGTAGGGTATGACCTATATTCTGTCAGAAAGTTTATGTACAGAATATGAAAAGCTACACGAAAAAACAACACCAATGAATAATAAATTAATGTCGACGCTTCCATGTTCACTGAAGCGGATACACATGTACAGTTTACACTAAGTGTATTATAAACAGAGAGGTATTTTATCGCAGACCATTGAAAGGATGCATACGTAAGTCTTCTTTCAGTTTTTCTCCTTCAACTTTAACAAGAAAAAGTAGAAGAAACTTTGATTGCTTCGTTGTGCGAAAGGGAATACTAACTCGGAACTAAGTTAGTCCAACTAACCATAAGAAATATGAAATTCGAATCAGATGAATATTGTAAAGAAAATGTCTTCGAGATTCGGGAAGAGATTTTACCAGACTCGTCCATTATCCATTTAGTTTAGGACGAGTTGGGAAAACTGGGTCAGGATAAGATTTAAAAAAGACAGAGGGAGAATTCACGTTATCGAGAGATGAGTCGTTGGCCCCAAAAGAAATGTTACCCACATCATTAACAATTCCAGCGCTCCCACAGTGTCCTACTTTCCTACTTTGTCCTACATTTTGAAAATTCGTCCTACTTGTCCTGCGTAGGACATTTTTGCTAAACCATTCTCATACATTTCTATAATAATAAAACTTTTATTCGGTTCCTACTGTGGTCTGCAGTCGAATTTAATGACCAAGGTACATGGACGAACTTGTACGTGAAAATCACAATCTCACAATCTGTTAAAAAGCTTATCTTGGAGTAGATCTGGTAGATTCGGATAAAGACGAGAATTACTCTTCTGTGACTTACATTTTCCTTCTCGTTGGTGGAATGAACAATTTTGCGACAATGTGTGAATGGATTCACATGTGCATATTGTATGAATGATTCGCAAAATTGTTCGACTTCCGTTAGTGATTCATTAGTGGTTGGACTAAGCCTAATCCGTTCTTTACTTCTATATACTCAGTGAAGAGTATAACCTGAAGTGAATCACAGCGAGCTGGCGTTCCTCATCTTCATTCAGCTGAAATGCTTATCAAATGAAGCTAAAAAATCAAAATAAAATAGGAACAAACAGAGTTTAAACACTCTTCCCTTACCCAGGACTCACGTTAAGTGAATGAATTGAGAAAAAAGGCTCTTCCGACCTCGAGAACTAGCGGTGGTCCAAAGAACAGAGTGGACTGACTATCTTCAGTTGTTTCCGCTAGCCTCTTACACAAGACAGCAGTAAATCATTCAATTCTAGCGTTAGAAAGTTTACAAAAGTGATTGCCATCTACTGATGGAAAATCGGGTGTCAAAGAAAGCTACATTCCCAAAAAAAATGAGAAGTAGAATATAAAACACAGTCACAGTCAACAAATGAATCTTGTTCAATGAAGTCATATTTGATTCATAGGACCACAACACTGGTCATGATATTAGAGATTTCTTGTTTTCATCATTCTAGAAGTCTAGCCTGAGTACGAGAAAAGAGGAACAAAAAAGGTAGAATGTCGTAGTTAATGTCGTAGTTAGTTCGGGCACCGAAATACAAATATGAACTATGAAGAAGTCCTATCACTCTTCATGTGAAAATATTGTCCTACCGAAGGACAGGAAATTTTTAGTGGGACAACTGCAATTCCTGCATCGGAGACAATGGATGAGAGAAATTTTTCCACTAACTCACTAATTCTGTGCGAGTCAGAATTTGAATTATCAGTGGATATGGGTGAACAAATGAACCAAAATCATGTCCGGAGCGAGAGCGGAGGACTTGACGCAGTCTAACTTCCAAAAAAAGAACGAAGAAATTTTTATGAGACGCGGCAACTATATATAGCCGAACATTTCAGTTTCTACCCTTCGGTTTTTGTCACCACAAAACATGTTCTATCATATTCTCGCTTCAAATACGAGCAAAACGAACTATCACTCGACTATGTAGGTTTAAAATTGCCGGAGATACATCGTTTTGAAATTGGTCACTTTTCATACAAAATACACCAAATCGACTTTTCCCAAACAATCAAAATCTTTCAACTTACTCTGTATGTTTCTATCTATCTATCTACCTATCTATCGACGGTCGATATCGGAAACTAGTCAGCCAATCTTCATGAAATTTTGCAGGAACCTCAGGGTGGGCATAAAAATAAAAATGTGATACGCCATTACCCCAGGAAAAACCAGAATTTTGTTTTATTGGCCTCGAAGTGGTTTTCGAGGGTCGGGAACGCGTTTTCGGCTGTAGCTTAGCTGTATTGAAACCTACAGAGGCGTGCGACCCATCAAATGAAAGGTATTCGTAACACGATTCGAACAAAAAAAAAATAATTAAAAAAATCGGGGCAGATTCGTTTGAGCTAGAGTGATTAGAGTGACCAAATTTTGAGCTACTCGAGCGTAGGATGAAAGGACTAATATTTTTTGGGTTATGAGAGATAGAAAGTTACTTTCTTCGGCAAAGTCTCAGAGTTTTACGAGTAGAACATAGGGGCATATGTAAAACATGTCGAAAGTTAGAAATGGGTGGGTCAATTAGGGTTTTAGAGTTATTTTGTGAATGGTAGCAGGTAGAGAGTTACTTTCTTCGGCAAAGGCTCAGAGTTTTACGAGTAGGACAGAGGGCATATGTAAAAAATGTCGAAAGTTAGAAATGGGTGGGTCAATTAGGGTTTTAGAGCTATTTCTTGAATGGTTGCAGATAGAGTTACTTTGTTCGTCAAATTTTCAATTTTCGTCAAATTTTCAATTTTCGTCAAATTTTCAATTTTCGTCAAATTTTCGAATTTCGTCAAATTTTCGAATTTCGTCAAATTTTCGAATTTCGTCAAATTTTCGAATTTCGTCAAATTTTCGATTTTCGTCAAATTTTCTATTTTCGTCAAATTTTCTAATTTCGTTAAATTTTCGAATTTCGTTAAATTTTCGAATTTTGTCAAATATTCATTATTTTGTCAAATTTTCGAATTTCGTTCTAAAAATCACTTCTAAAACGACTGATATCCCAACAAAAATCTCTTCGAGAAAAGTGTGACGCAGTCTTTGAAATACAATTTCTAAAATGAATGATATCGCTAGAATTGACGCTTTCAGCTTCGTTACGCAAAAATTAAATTTTACACCCAATTTTAGTTCAAACAAGCTGGCTTAGTTCTTCTCATCATCTGCCAAATAATTTTTACAAAAAAAAATTGACTGGAAACAACCAAAATTTTACCAAATTAAGTCTGCGTCGCAAAGTGGCGCAGATGTTCAGGAACAGACCAGCAAGAAAATTTATCTGCCACATGCGACGCAGATTTTTTGGTAAATTTTTTTTTGTTTCCAGTCAAATTTTTTTTTGGTAAAAATTATTTGGCAGATGATGAGAAAAACTAAGCCAGCTTGTTTGAACTAATTGGGTGTAAAATTTAATTTTTGCGTAACGAAGCTGAAAGCGTCAACTCTAGCGATATCATTCATTTTAGAAATTGTACTTCATAGACTGCGTCACACTTTTCTCGAAGGGATTTTTCGTGGGATAATCATTTAATCAACAATGGAAAAAGGATGAAAATTGGATTTCGAGGGTGTTGTTTTTGGCCAGAGCGAAGGCCATAAGTCACCCGGGACAATAGAATTTCCAACTTTTCTGAAATTTTAGCGGAGGGAAGAAAATGACTATTTTCTCGCTTGCGTTGTGAAAAAAAAATCAACGCGGCGTTGTATGAGAAGACTGTTGTGAATTGGGGCTGCGTTAATTGGAGTAATTTTTTAAAATTTGGGAATCAACACCCTTTTTGTCCATCGTTTTGATGTAGCAGAAAACTCAAGTTCTGTGTCAAAAGATCAAAAAAATCCCATGAACTGGCTAGTCTCTTCTATGAATGAATGAAAAAAGCATGAAACCACTTTCCATTACCAACCGATAAACAAATTAATAGTCAGCGTGCTTCTCCGGCGTTTATTTAATTTTCTGGGAGCATTTACCCAACCATTTTCACATTAAAAAAAACAGCAAAACAACAACAACTTATGCCCCGAAAAGCAATACAAATATCGTGAAAAGATTATTTTCAAACTGTCCAGCATGCCAAAGCTTCAATATTTTCCAAACGAAAAGTTAATTATCCTAAAAGCCATTGACATGCCTGAGTTCGAAATGAAATGGAACACAAAAAAAACCTCTCTCTCCCACCGAAACTAAAAACCTTCGAAATATCTTTCCCAAACCCCGATCCGAAGAAACGAAAAGTTGAATTTCTCCATCTAATGTCGAATATACGCAAAAGAATTTAAAATGAAAAATGGCTGTGTGTTTAATAAAGATAACATTTCGGGTCTCGCCGACAATAATATACATATATACATACCCGTTCACTTTTTGTGTGCCCGACCAACCAACAACAACAAAAATGTGTGTAGAAAAACGACTGATCGAAAATCGAAAGAAAGTTTGGGGTTTTTTCTTTTTGCTCCATGCATGAACACTTTTGTGCACCCGAATAATAAAAACGTTAACGTATACATGTTAAGTATTACGGAGTTTTTATTGGCACTGATTTAGAGAACTGGGAAAGGTCGTTCCGATAACACATTTCCAAACGGACGCTTTTTTCTTCACTTTTTTTCTTTCTTTTCTTGTGTATATTCACTTTTGGATGTAACGAACTCTGGATATTATAATCGTTTCGTGACATTAATGTGGCAATTTATGACATGGAGGTGTAGATATACCTCTACCTATATTGCAGGAAAGTTTAAAAAAAATGAAATTTTAAACATCGTTACCGAACTTATCAGATAAAATTAATTTTAATGGTGGAAAGTCTTTCAAATTTTTTTTATTACCCAAAAACTCTTCGTTCGTTCCGAAACATAATTATGATCCATTGAGATAATTGAATTTAATTTTCCATTCTCTCGGCGAAATTTTATTTTTATTTTCTCACTCTTTTTTTCCAGAAATTATTTATTACGCAAGCGACTGTCGAAGGGACCCAATAAAATTGTTCTTTCAGCAACAGATTTTGTGTTTCCCATTGATGCGAGAAGGGTAAAAGCAAACTTTTTCTTTAAAAAAAATTAACTTTGATATTCCATTGCATCAACTCTTGTCAAACAGGTGGATGAAGGTATCGAAGCAATGCTTTGCTGTTGGTTGCAGCAACTACAGGAGTTTGGTGGACCAGAAGTGGAAAAACCGGATTTACTAAAAGGATCCATTGGTTCGCTGAAAAATCTTGGCTTAGCCAATGCGGTTGCAAACAAAGCTGGCTCGGCGGCTAGTAGTATCGTTAAACAGAAAACCGTTTTGGATATGCGAGCCAGATATAATGTAAGGAATTTAACGTTGTGCATTGACTGGTTGTAATATTAATTTGCAAACTGTGCAGGGTGATTTGGTGCAATTGAAAGAGATTATCACCGGCCCGTCGAACGAATTAAAATCGAAAGCCATGGATCATCTGGTAATGACGCATGGACTGAGACATGAAAACATTAATCCGTTAATTGGTGAGTTGTGGATTAGCATGTGAAATATTCTTTATTGTTTAGCTAGTACACGGAAGGGTACAAAGGATTTATCATTTTGACTCATACTTGGAATTTCTGTGAAGTGTTTTTCAAGATACGATTGCTGGAAACAGTCTTCGTAATAATTACCTTTGTGTGCAAAGGAAATTGTTGATCACTCGAAGAAATACCGAACTTTCGCGTTAATATTAGCCCGGTCCTTCTCTTTATCAAGTAATCGGCAAGACTCGTCTTTGCGTAATTTGAAGGGTGTGCCGATTTTGGTCAAGCTGTCACAAACTGCAATCACATTTTAATAATTGAATCTGCTACTTCATTTGATCTAAGCATTTTCAACCAATTGAAACGAAATCTTGTACTTCGTTAGCTTCAACATACATGATATATAGAGCTCATCACTTATTTTGTCGTCGCTGTCGAAAATAGCTAGTCAGTCTGTAAAAAACAGATTTTTCTTGTTTGTAAGACTCTTCGGCTTCAGTAAATGTTGAAAAAGGTGCGTACACTTCGGTTTGAGGTCGAAACCTTCGTACTTCACACTGTAATCTGATGCCTCATCTCGTAATTTACCACTTCGCTGCAACGTGTACGCCGTACGCTTACCATTAAAATGACACAAAGGGTTCACTCCTCATAAAGCTATTTTGCTGAGGAGAGTCGTTGGTTCCAGTTTGTAGAGAAGAGCTTGGATTAATCATAAAGTGTCCAAAGGAACTGAAAACTGGTGAGCATTGTTTGATGGAATTTTCGTACTCAACGAATTAGTAAGTAGCAGTTCAGCGTTACAACGCAGAGGCTACGTTATGGGAACATTAAATGATGGAAATATTTACTGTTGCAAATAAACCACGCTAAAATTTCGTCTATTCGCCGCAATTAACAAAATAATTTTAATTACATTTTGTGCTACAAAAACTATTCGACACAAATTGCGGACGGCATTTTATTTTCAAAATAAATTAATTTGAATAACAAAACCATTCACACATACAGCAGATGGTGGCACGGAGTATGGGGTATTGATATAAGTATAATGATACATATACATTACTCAACCTCAAATATATCCGGTTATAAAGTTAACAGAACTCATGTTCCTTGATATTTTCAATTCTAATTGGAATTCGCAAGTTTCGTAAACAAAGTTTCTGTTAGTTTGGCTCCGAAATAATAACATTCATCATCCAAACCCTCCACCGAATAATAACAAAAGTAGAGATTTTAATGAGTTTCGCTACATTCAAAATATTCGAGAAGCAACGGTTTGTTAATTAAAATATGCCGATCAAAATCGTCAGGTGAGTCACATTAATATTAGGGGATGTGATGCAGGTCCTGCGCGACGAAAAGAAAACCAAAGGGTGCGTGTGGATTTGTAGATTTCTTATCCATTCACAGACAGCAAGCATGTCAATAGTTTTACTGTCGAATCTATTACTTCCAAGAGATTGATTTCAAATCTCTTACTTTATTTGTTTCAACATTTATTTTGGTATAAAGACCTCATTTGTCAATGCTTGTCGTTTATTCGTGTAGACGTTATCGATAACAGATATCCGTAACAGGGAATAGGATTCAATGGTATTGTCGCTCTTAATCCTGTCATCAGGATTATTACTTGTCGTCATAAAAAAGCTCAATAAGCTAAATCTAGGAATGTAATTTAGAGACCTGTGTCACGCAAGCTTCTTTACACAAGTTCTGAATCACGAAATTGTATCGACAGCAGTTAAAATTGAATGAATTAGCGATATAACACAGTCATGCATATAGCGACAACCCCACAACGCGCATACAGCAGGTATTTACAACACACCTTTGTTCTCGATTCTTTGAAGCGTGAAAGCTTAAAATGGAAATTTCAAATTTACCATTCACGATCCTACTGATAAAATCATCTGGCTCACAACGCACAACCGAAATGAATTGCATTTTCACAAATAGTCTTTTTTGTTTCAATTGCTTTACAGGATGGCTCAGCGATCCGAACCGAAACGCAATGGTATTCGAGCATTGTTCTCGTGGATCACTGCAGGACGTACTGGTTATGGACGAAATCAAATTGGACTGGTCATTCCGTTTGAGTCTTCTCACCGATTTGGTGCGTGGAATGAAATATCTGCATTCATCGCCGCTACGAGTCCATGGATCATTATCGTCGCGAAATTGTGTCGTAGATGCACGATGGGTGTTGAAAGTTACAGATTACGGACTGTTGGCATTTTCCGAAGCACAGGGAATTCATTTACCCACCAAAACCGCTAAAGGTAAGTTTGATGATATGATACACAGTCGTGCATTCGGTACTTCCAATGTGTCGATTTCTTTAATAGAACTTCTTTGGACGGCGCCGGAGATTTTGCGCAATACCAAAGGACTCCCTAAGAGCGGTACACAGAGCGCTGATGTTTATTCGTTTGGAATTATAATGCAAGAAGTGGTTGTGCGTGGTGAACCGTACTGTATGCTGTCGTTGACACCAGACGAAATAATATCCAAAATTAAGAAACCACCGCCTCTCATCCGACCGTCGGTTTCGAAAGGCGCTGCACCACCAGAAGCCATTAATATCATGCGACAATGTTGGGCCGAACAACCGGACATGAGACCTGATTTTAATTCGTAATTAAAACTGTTCGATCATAATCTGACCGTTTGGTAATCCCAAAATGTCTGACTTTCATTGCAGCGTATACGAACGTTTCAAGCAATTGAATCAGGGCAGAAAAGTGAATTTTGTGGACACAATGTTTCAAATGCTAGAAAAATATTCGAATAATTTAGAAGAGCTTATTAGAGAACGTACCGATCAACTAGATATGGAACGTAAAAAGACTGAACAGCTGCTGAATCGAATGCTTCCGAGGTAAGTCCTAAAAAAATTGAGTGACTTTGGAGGCCAATAAATGCATTTTTGTCTCTCTCGATAATTACAGTTCAGTGGCTGAAAAACTAAAAGTAGGCCTTGGCGTTGAACCCGAGGAATTTTCAGATGTTACTATCTATTTTAGTGATATTGTAGGTTTTACGACAATCGCTGCTCATTGCAGTCCCGGTAAGTAATTATGTTTCGTATTTTTGGGTTTTTCTTTCATCATTTCCATTCGTTAATGTGAACTTCAACCTTCTACAGTTCAAGTGGTGGACCTGTTGAATGATTTGTACACATGCTTCGACGCAACAATAAATGCTTATAGTGTATATAAGGTAAGGTGTAATTTTAGGAAATATTCTTTGTTATTGAACGAATTATCCCTCCACATACACTACGAAATTTCTTCAATTCGAAAGGTCACACGAGACCTATCATAAACGGCATGCAAATTCTATTACAGTGCAAACATCATCGATTCAAGTAGTTCTTTTCATTTGAGCATATTTTACTCTTTGACACAAAATCTTTTACTTCAACACTTTGAACAATATATAGTAATACCTCAACCAGCCAGAGCTCTTAGCTTATCATCGTTGTTTTCGTCACGAGTACAGATGACTTGGCTTCTGATGAATCCTAATCCGATGAGGCTATACGCATCAGCTTGATTCCACATTGAACCCCTAAATGTTACGCATTCGAGTTTGCCTCATATCAAACGACTGACAATCTTTGAGAAAATTTTTCTTAATTTTCTCGTATTTTTCCTCAATTTTTTTGAATTTTCTCGAAAACGAAAAAATTTGAAAAAGCCCAGAAGCCATTCAAATTTTTGGATTTTCTCGATTTTACGAATTTCCTCGACTTTCTTAAATTTTCTAAGATTTGAAATGATCAAGAAAACCAATGGAATCTTTCAATTTTCTTTATTTTCTTGTCAGAGACAGTGAAGTTTTAGCATGAATTGGCTTTAGCTGTTTTTCAGCTGATCCACTAATACAATCAAAATGGTTTATACGACTTCATATGGTTGAAGCTGCGACACGCAGCGCGTGGTAGTGGAAAACAGTTTTGATTGTTTGTGTGGATCAGCTGAAAAACAGCAAATTTATGTTGAAATTTCACTGCCTCTTGTACGGAAATTTTTTCTCCATTTTCTTGGTTTTCTTAAAAAAATAAATAAATTGAAAGGTAAACAATGTGTGTTAAACATTACGAAAGTTGCAACCCAAAAGCTCTAAATTACCATAAATATACAGCGAAGAACGAACATACCTTAGGGTTGAAATATTCATCCATTTCATCTCTGTGCTTTTTGTGTTATTCATTCCATCCTACTACTTGCACACGTAGTTATGTGTGGCAACTGTTAGGTATGCTCATTCCGACTGCTTGCTCAAAAATGTTTTTTTTTTCTCGAAAATTTACAGGTCGAGACTATAGGTGATGCTTATATGGTCGTCAGTGGACTGCCGGTACGTTCTCCCGATCATGCCGAACAGATAGCAACAATGGCTTTAGATCTACTTCATCAGAGTGGCAGTTTTGAAATCAAACATTTGCCCGGAGTTCCATTGCAGCTTCGTATTGGATTGCATACAGGTAAGTGAAATGACAAAGTGATTGAATTGACTCATTTCGGATGTTACGCAATAGGTCAGGGCCAGAGTCATGCAGTGAAAAAACACACTGATATCTGCCAACACTGGCATTAAATTGTGTGAGAATAGTTCTAGAACGAATATGTACCATCCGGCTCTTCGTCAGTATATTCTGCATGAACGAATTACTCTACCGATTGTACTACCGTTCGTCTTCCTTCATTTCCGATTAAAAACAACACCAAAAATGTATTTTAAAAGGAAAATTTGTTGGTTGTCGCATAATTCATGGCAAAATATTTTTCCGTTTTCCGTTTTCCGTCGATTGAAAAGAATTTCGAACCGAAACAGATTTAGAGTAAAATTTCAACAGTTGAACTTTTCTTCCTGCCAAATATTTTACCGAAATCGAAAAACTTGTCGAAAGTTTTACAGCGACAATTCTGTTTCCATTCCATCTTTGAGGAGTCTTTCAATTAAAGCGTAATTGCAGAACATTAAAACAAAACTGTTCAACGGTTCAGAATATCTTGGAAAGCATGTACGCTTCAGGTGTCTGGTTATTACATTGTCGAAAATGTGTACCTTTCCCATGTAGCGAACAGTGGCAGTTGCGTGTATGTTACATAATTTGATAAATTGTTGTAGTTTCCACCCTTTTTCTTATTCAACCACTTTTGCAACATTTTTCTGAATTACAGTTGATGTTCACTCTCGTGATAACAACATATACATTAATATAACGTCGTACTTTCTCGGCTGTAAGTGTCTTTATGGCACTTTACATTAGAATTTAATGTACACGCTTCACAACATTAAGATGCAGCACCATGTACACAGCAGTGCATCGGAAGTATACATAAATTGAAAAGTGAACTTTGCAGCCCTAGGAATGTAATATATATTATGTACCTGTTGCCAAGATTGTTATTTTGACGTGTAGGACATTATTGCCAGAGCCAAAGGCGTGGGCAATAATGCCTACACGCCAAAATAACAGTCTGGCAATAGGTGCATACCATATTTTATCTTTCGAGAGCAGATATATCGAGATAAGAAAAAACTCCCTGGGGAGATAAGCTCGACATTATCGTTCTAGACATATAAAATACATTTTTCAATTGTATCATTGATTCCTCTCAGTGTGTGATAAAGATCAACTTCTCTATTGTCATACGAGTACACATGATACTGCGCACTGAATCAAGAGACATTTTGTATCTAAAAGTGCTGTGTTCATGGGGGCGGATCGACTTTAACAACTTCGAAATGCACATGCAGTTTCATTTGTAGCTCAACAACAGCACCCTTAGATGTTCGTGATGCCTAAAAAAACACTAAAAAAGTGACTGAGTCTCTATTCTGTGCATCTTCAATAACATGAAATTAAAGTTGCAAATTTCAAATTATTTTACTTTTTCCAAACCCGTGCATGTTTCCCGCAGCTCCAGGAGTTAAATGCAAATGCTTGAAAAACCAACTAACATTTTCATACTGATTGTGTAGGCCATTAGCGAAGTGCAATTAAATTGCTTTTAGTTATAGTAATGACTGGCTGAAACAAAACACCAAATTTAAAACTTTTTCATCAATAACGCTGTAATCCATTGCTTGATTATGTACAAAAAAATGGCATGGTCCCATTGTCATTTCATTGGTTTCCAATTCATTTCAAATTCACATCTATAATTGTGGCTTTGACGCTATTCAGAAATGGAAATCGAAATAAAATGAAAACCTAATTTCGTTATCGGACCACGAAAAAGGCTTTTGTTCTCTGAGAGCTCTCAATTAAATTTATTTTTATTTTCAAACAGGTCCGTGTTGTGCTGGCGTTGTGGGTCTAACCATGCCCCGATACTGTTTGTTCGGTGACACCGTGAACACAGCTTCGCGAATGGAATCAACAGGTTTGCCCATTTTGAATGAAATTTTATTTTTGCATGATTTGGGTGTGTTGTAAAAGTTTCGATTGATGCGGAAAATTGTTTTTTTTTTATTAAAATTTTGTTGTAAAAGCGGATCGAAAGATTTATCTCACTCAAAAAAAAACTTCAGATGTCAATGATTTCCTACAAATTTTATTGGTGGTGTCACTTCAATACCTTACACATTTCTCTGCGATGCGAACAATAGACTTTCTAGTGACATGACCTATATAGTTAGCAAATAAAAATACGAAAATCATGAATTAAAGAATACCAGACCTTTCACTGCCTTAATCATATCGATCGGCTCTATACTCAGGATACACTCTTGTTTTAGACCTACTATACTTTGGCTAAATACAGTCTAAGTGTAGCCGTTGAAATATGTTCGTTTCATTTCTTTGTGCAAAAATTGTGAAGAAATTCCTGTGCTAAAATAAAGTGAGAACTAGAACTACTAACTCTGGGCCTCGTTTCTCATGCCGTTCGTAACTTTAAGAATTTATAATTTGACAAAACTTATGGTATGGAACTGTCAAGTTACGAATATTTGGAGAAAACTGCAAAAACACGAGTGTCTACGCCCTGTGCGCCAATCTTCGGGAATTCGTAACTTGACAGTTCTTATGGGATTTTATCCATGCAACTGTCAAGTTACGAAAACCCAAGTATTTACGCCCTGTGCGCCGATTCTCGTGAATTTAAGAATTAGTAACTTGACAGTTGTCACCTCAAAGGAGGTTCACGGTGCGGTTGAATTAATTTTAACTGAGCATTTCGATGCACTTTTGATATTTTTTGATATTATTAGTCAGCTCGGAGCCCTGAACAAGGTTCCACAAAAATTTTTGATTTTCATCCGTATTTTCGGTGACAGTGGTGCATCGTCCATCCTGTCTACAGAGAGAGTGGAGGAAAACTGGTTGTGGTTTCAATCGATAGTGCCTGAAATTCTAATAACAATTGTACAAAAATGTGGTACCCTAAGTGCAAGTGAAGCCGACAGAGACATGCTAAAGTTGAAAAAACGTGATTTTCAAACAGTCATAGAGGCGTGGATACATGAGGGATGAAGCTAATAAATAGTTCTAGCAGTAGAGCAACATTTCCTCTGCCAATGACCAAAAAATTATTTTTGGAGACCAACTACATAAAGGCCGACAGTAGCTCAAAGTTTTTCCCTCATATTTGGTAAAATTTGCAGGTTTCAGAGGTACCTGAGACGCACTTATTAAAATTTTTTGTAATTAAAATGGTTAATTCTGAAATGCTGGAAGTCTCAGCTGTCCATCGACACCACACATGCAATGACTCATGTCAACAGTGCCGATATGTTGCTTGAATAAGTGAAATGTGTCCTTCCACAACGAAATTTTGTGCATGATTTGAAATATCTATATAAAAAGCAAAAAATCGATGTTATTTTGCTTTTTTCGTTGTTCCTATAACTTTGTTTATCAAACAAATCATTCCAGCAGTGTTTTCAAAGACTTTTCAAATCAAGCACAAAATTTCGTTGTGGAAGGACACATTTCACTTATTCAAGCAACATATCGGCACTGTTGACATGAGTCATTGCATGTGTGGTGTCGATGGACAGCTGAGACTTCCAGCATTTCAGAATTAACCATTTTAATTACAAAAAATTTTAATAAGTGCGTCTCAGGTACCTCTGAAACCTGCAAATTTTACCAAATATGAGGGAAAAACTTTGAGCTACTGTCGGCCTTTATGTAGTTGGTCTCCAAAAATAATTTTTTGGTCATTGGCAGAGGAAATGTTGCTCTACTGCTAGAACTATTTATTAGCTTCATCCCTCATGTATCCACGCCTCTATGACTGTTTGAAAATCACGTTTTTTCAACTTTAGCATGTCTCTGTCGGCTTCACTTGCACTTAGGGTACCACATTTTTGTACAATTGTTATTAGAATTTCAGGCACTATCGATTGAAACCACAACCAGTTTTCCTCCACTCTCTCTGTAGACAGAATGGACGATGCACCACTGTCACCGAAAATACGGATGAAAATCAAAAATTTTTGTGGAACCTTGTTCAGGGCTCCGAGCTGACTAATAATATCGAAAAATATCAAAAGTGCATCGAAATGCTCAGTTAAAATTAATTCAACCGCACCGTGGGTTACGAATGGATCACTCTTAGCTTTACAAGTTACGAATTCTTAATTTCACTAGAATCAGTGCCATGTAGTTACTTTCAAAACTTGTCTCTAAAAAATTGTTAACCCGAGACGAGGCCGAGGTTGACAATACATAGTATGCTCAAATTTTCAGTTTCGGCACAAGTTGGGAACAAGATTAAATGTACAGTACAGGAGTGGTATACTCACTTTAACGAACGTCACTTTCACACACTTGTCCGTAAATATATTTATGAAAATCCATTTATGGCACCACTCTGCCTAAAATAATTTTCGATGATTTGATGTGGACTCTAAATTTACAAATTAATTTTCTTTTGACACGACGTCGTTCGTACTGCATTGACATGTGTATTATTTCACTTCCCTATTTTACAGTAAAGTGTAGCCAAAGTATCCGAAAACTCACTCGGTGTATACTTCTCTCAGACTCCATCCTTCCTTTTTTTCTATTCTATGTAAAGCTATGTCGAAATCTACTTCTTAACGACTCAAGGACATGTCCGAAAATATTAAATAGGCTGGTCAAATGCACACATAATGTCAAATAAAACATAAAGTAAATCCACTCGGACTAATTTATTTGAATAGATTTCCGCGTTCACCATCATAAACAAACAATTTATAAATAAATGCTTCAAATATTGCACACAATTTAACCAATTAACCTTGCGGAACACAATGTGACAAGTGCAACAACAAACATTTGTCCCGTGTGGTAGCATAGTCGATGTGACGCAAGTCACTACTAGAATTAGCAAAAAAAAAATTTTTTGTTTCGAATGATTCGCTCAACATCTATCAAACGATGGTCTTCATTAGGTCATATCAAGTTCAAACTAAATGTGAAATTCATTTCATAATAGTGTAAGTTACGCAATCCTTGATACTCAAAATGCTACAACCAAATCTATCTACATCCGGTAAATAAACACTCGAATACTCACCTCGTCACACTTGATCCACGTCTGTACTCGGATCTGTTCCTGAACTCACTGCCGATACTGTTGTGCCGAATTGAGGATCGGTGCTGAAGTCATCCCTCCAAATAGTAGATCCACACAGAAAGTGATGAGAATTTTTACTTTCAAAAAGCCCTTCAACGGCCAGAGATTGCCGCAATAAAAGGCTATTGTCACCATTCGTCTTCTGCTCGAATAGCGTCATACCAATCCTTGTGTTTTTCCCAATTCTTCCCGTTGTGTATGTGCCATCAATAAATCGGGATGAACACTCCGGAACGGTGGGTGTTCGCAGAACTTCGGTTTCATTGACTTCTATCAGTGCATATGGATTTTTGTGTGAATACCAGCGATTACCAGAGATCAGGAAAAATTGTGTCCGAATGAATAGCCAACCGAAACCTGCAAACAGATTCGCATAAAAATTACGCAAAAAGTGGAAAACGATCTCTGACGTCAATTCAAGAAATCAATCCAGTGGTAAACGAAACAGGGCGGTATGCGACTAGAGTCAAAGTTCACATTTGTTCAGTTAAGGCTTTACCGTACCTGTTGGATATTTCGGCTGCAGGAAATATTTGCGGTGAAATTTCTCGCACAATTCTCTTGCCGTATCAATCGATGGTTGGAAAAACTGTTCAATTTTATGCCGAATGTGTTGCAGAAATTCTCTGAAGCAATTGGTTTCGTAATGCTTGTCGTCCAAAAAATCTTCGACACATTGCTTGCAATTTATTGAACATTCATATCCATCCGTAGCCCAACAGAATCGTGACCAATCGGTGGAGTAGCCGTTCCGGTTGAACCGTTCCTGCACCACCTCATCAAAATGAATTACTAGAACAATGTTCAGAGACTCTAAGCATGGGGTGGGCGTATATTTATAACGTTCAATTACTTTGAGCAGTACATTTCAATCCAGGATAGATCGTCCTTCCGTAATCTAGATATTCCGGTTGCATTCGACTCATTCGCCAAACGGTATAGAAGTCGCGATAATTTTCCAACGCCGAAGCAATAAGACAAGGAAGCTTCGTAACATTGGCATTTGATGATTGATTTGATGTCCAAAAAATCGGGTAAAATTGATTGTAAACCGTTGCTAACGTAAGAAATGTGTCAGCTAATAATTCCGGATAGTGTCTGAATGTCGATGATGCCGCAGTGAATCCGACAATAATTTCACCCAGTTCGATGCCAATCTCATTCACTACGGTTGCAGCATCGACTGTCTCTCCAGTTGTAACTGTTTCGAAACGTTCGATGACAATTTCCACGGCAGATTTCATCGATTTCATTTTCTTCCAAAAAATTCTCCGATCCACCTCGTTGTCAATACAGTTCGCCAGAGATCTTGCTGTATTGCTATTCGTATTTTTCGGCAGTGACTTCAACATTTTGGTTAGTAGGTTCGCTGCAGCTGACGACTTTTCGATCAATAATTGATTAGGCGCAGATTCGAGCATTGAGTCTTTCGATTTATTTCGGTACAGCTTCTGCGTCTCGCTCATCCATTGCGGAAGATCCTCTTCAATATAAGTGACATCCTTCCCGAAAATTGTAATATCGACAGCCATTTTTGCTCGAACGATGAGAATGAAACCTATTTGTATTACCGTCCATACATAGAGTGCTAACACCGTATTCATCGTAACAATATGGTCGACAACGACCAGATGCAATATTAATTAGAAACTCGAGCAAAATTTATTGCATCTTCACGATTGGATGGTTAGTACTTACAATGAACGAAAGTACATTGCAAATGCATGCAAATAAACGGCTGAGATTATAATTTACTGCAATTTACCAATTATATTTGCGATCAATTTGACCTTGACAGCATCCAAGATATCTCATAAAATCATTCGAACATTTGCATCGGTCTACAATGCGGTAGATAGAGGGAATATGATGAGTGACATGGCGAAATGATGACAGCCCATGAATGGCATTGGATCTAATAATCTGACTTAATCTGATCATCACTAGGTGATGTGCCACATGTACTAGGAGCGTATCTGTCGTGTTGAGCCAAACACCGTGTCGTATTGTCTGTATGCTTTGGTCTGTTTTCGAAAGCTTTGAGTTTCTTTTGGATTCCATTGGAAAATTGGCATTTTTCGATTAATACAAAAGAAGGTTAAAGCTCTTTAAAAGCAAAGACACAAACGCGATTATGGTGTTCTGACAGTTAACTAGTAGGGCCAATAAAGGATAAAAGAAACTCGAAGTTTTCGAAAGCTCTCCAAAGCACACAAATAATGCGATACAGTGTTTTCGCTAAACATGGCAGAGAAGTCTTCTACCGGTTCCCCCAAAAATACTTCAACAATAGTTGACTGTAACCGATTCAATCGGCTCCGTTTTGCCTAAAACACCGTATAGCATTGTTTGTGTCCTTTTGAAAGCTTTCTCAGCGTCTTTTGAATTCCATTGAAAAAGTAGAACATTTCGGTGGAATACAAAAAAAAGCTCAAAGCTCTTAGCTCTTTGAAAGCAAATCACTAATGCGATACGTTGTTCCGGCTCAACGCTATCCTTGAATCATTTCCTCTCAAAAGAATTCTATGAACTCCTTCAAATACAAAGACTTTGATAAAAGATGTCTGGTCTGAGAACTGAACTGTGATAACGAAATGAAACAATTAATTGTGCAATCCAATAATCCAATTCAATATTGCATTGTGCGCTCGAAATTTCCACGATAAATTCACTCGCTTCAATAGAATTTATGTGCAATCTCTCCGGTTACAACACCCTGAACAGCTATAAAACTATCTGCTATTAAATATGCAGATATGGTTACAGCTGTGCACATAATATATTCTATCCCGTCAGATGATCAATCACGTGTATAAATTTGATTATGTTTTTAATATCAAAACTTGTGCTCTGTTGCTTTAATATTTACACTGTGTGTGCTGCTGGGTATACATGCTATTGAGTGCGTTTCGCTGCTGTGGAAGCGGATGTGTGTGTATCTAAATTTTTGTTTTTAATTAAAAATCTGTTTAAAGTCTTTTATGCAAAAAAAAAATTGAAAAATAATTAGTTCCCTGTTTTCGGGTCGAAAAGGGTCATCATGGCGCATTCATTTATCAGAGGCAACACGTGACCGACTGGAACGGGCAGGTGGTTATTATCTGGAACCGAGAGGACCGATCGAAATAAAAGGCAAGGGTCTAATGAACACGTATTGGTTGCTGGGAAAAATGGGCTTCGACAAAGTTTTGCCCACACCACCGCCAATTGGGTGGGTTGAAATATATTTTTGCATAATTTTGAACAAATTGTTGATTGTATCATCTTTGACGCTGCCATTTAATCCATTTAATTAGAGAATCTCATGGGTAAGTAAAGCGAGTGAACGAAAATGTCTTTCAGTGTTAGGGTTGGAAGAGGAAGTATATATGACTTGATGGGTGTGAGGCTGATATGTCTGAGCAATAATTTCGTTTTTTAATTAATCCAACTCACCTGTACATCCTGTTTCTTTTCCTTAGCCTCGACGAACATCTTAGCAAAACAAGTCAAATAAAGTCCCAGCAAAAGGCGACTCCTAGCGTCAGTGCCAATCAATCAAGCAGTCGATCGTCGTCAATTGCTGGTGAAATGGTTGACGTTAGAGTTGAGATAACGCCACCGAAAGATTCGGAACAGTCAACCCTTCCAAACTCCTATTCGGTTGATTCAAATGCAACGCTGAATTTGAGCATAAATTTGTCCGATTTCAAGACACCATCCACCAGTCCACAGCAAAGGAAATACTCCGAAATTCCCACCGAAGGTCTATTGAATCCGGCCAATTTCGGACGCTGTACACCGTCACCATCAACGTCTGGTCCGCCCAATAAGTTGTACAAAAAGTTGGAAGAGATGATGGACTTGAGTTTACCATACAATCATTATCGCTGTCTCAGTCCGAGCGAAAGCAATTTGACGCAATGTAACGACGGTAAGTACATGTACAGTGTGGCTAAAGGTGCTGATCTCAACAAACCAGGTTCGAGCCGACTCTTGCGACGCCAATTCAGTCTAGACAAAGACGACTGTTTAGCCACACAGCTTACTAAATCTGGTTTGGAGATATCAACACTGCAGGAAAATCACAGTGGTCCAACTTCATCTAATGTTAAACCATCAGGCCGTTTGATCAAACAACATTCGGCCAGTGTTGCCGTCGATCTGGAGAAAATCGAAGAGATTCCCGTTTCGCCGACGCAACCAACCGGCCACGGATATAAGAACGAACTGTTTCTAACACAAATACCGGGAAGTGAACCAGGGTCACCGCATTCGGATAATGATGCTAGTACCAGTAATGGTTCGGTCGCCGAAAAACGAGAAATTAGTTTAAATGTGGAATCATTGATCATAAGATAGGATACGATTTAAACGGTGTAGTCGAATATGCACTACTCGACACAGAAATGGGGAAACGTTTCTATACAATAATACAATCGAAAGTATAATTCGGATGATGATGTCGAAAGAGCTCCTAATCCATTCAAATTATCGACAATCTTACTGACATCCTGTAGACTGCTGAACAGACTTTTCATTAATTCCATTGTTGCCAACTTATTATTATAGAGCTGGCCAGAATTAGAGGTTACGATTCTAGTCGAGCTTCGACTGACTTTAATACAAATCGTAGGTGGGCAATTTTGCGTTAGAGGAATGTTGTCTTTGTACACTCGTTTCGACTAGCACCAAAGAAGGATGGAGTGTGAGCAGTGTCTTACATCTTTTGTTTTTAAAACGATGCGTTTGTGTGGCCAGGTCCATGTACCTCGTCGGGTCCATGTACCCGACGAGGAAATGAACAATTTCCCATTGAAGAGATTAAAATTTTCTAAATGTTGTTTTGCTTTGAGGTTCTTTGCCGACAACAACTTCTGGTGAACGACTCGGATTTGTATATCTTTCAGGTTCCGACGAGGCCTAAACTTAGCCTTCGTCGGATCATTACAAAGCCTCTTTTCAGGTTAGATCAGTCATCTAATTCACACAAAAACTGCCATCGTTCCGGCATATTTGTATAGCCTGTGTCTAGTCGAACAACAGAATCTGAAAATTAATTTTTGTGAGAACGTTTGGTTCGACCAAAATTCATATGAACCTCTTCGTGTAAGAGCTATGACGTTGAAGAACATTTACGAAATATTTTGCCCGATGCGTTTCGTTTCGATGGGTTACGATCCCTAACTGAACAATTCAAACAATAAATCAAGAAAAGCAATCGAAGAGAATATCAAAAATTAAAGTCCACCAGAGACATCAATCATCTAAATGGCCCGCAATCCTCATAATTTACGTAATTTCGCTCGGTTAGTCGCTGAGGCCGAAGACACACTAGCAATTTCGTGTTGATGGTATCGACAATTTTTCTGCGTTTTCCATTGTTATCCGATATTCACCACAGGGTCTGTGGCACAGGCTAAACAATGGAAAATTCAGCATAATTGTTGATCTCACCAACTGGAAATTGATCGTGTGTTTTCGGCTTAAAAGAAATATCCTGATGTTTTACGTGGCGTTCATTGGTGTTCGTTGACTTTCGTAGGGCGGAAAACAAACTGTCAATTTTGAAATGTTGAAATGTTACTGGGTGAATATCGAAATGCAATGGAAAACGCAGAATGATTGTCGATTTCAGCAATTCAAGAAAGTGTGTTTCCGGCCTAAGTGAGCGAAATTATCGAAACTCCACCCTTCTTATCTGCGAAACGAAAGCGAACAGAATTTCCATTATTTTCCACACCAGTCACCCATTAATATAACAACTCAAAAAGTTGTTCGGTTGAGCAACTCCAGCTGATCATTCCTTAGTTTGGGTTTTAATTTTGAAAATTAAAAAGCAAAAAGAAACCAACAAAAATGTTAGCCGATCAATTTGTATGTTAGAGAACCAAACAAAAATTAATATTAAATGTGTTACAAAACTGATGATAAATGAAATGAATTTAAAAAAGTTTAAAACAAAAAAAAATATTTTAAGAAATATATCGATGTTAAATGAAAAAGAAGAAGAAGAAATGGTCAAAGAAATATAAATTTTGTTTAGTTAGGAAGAGTAGAAGTTTAAAAAAAATTAGTCAACAAAAGAAAAGTGAAATTAGAAAAAGTGAGAAAATAATATTTGTTGTACCCTCTTATAAACTTTAGAAAACGTTTCTATTGGAAATGGTTACATAAAAATATTAGAGATAATCTTAAGTATAAAAACAAAAACAAAAAAATCCTTATTACTGAGTTGTAGTCAACCCTTTTCGGAACTAATTTTCTATTATTAGAGTTAGAAGTAACCAGAAAATGACAGAGATGGAACATCATTTCTTCAGTGTAAGGATCGGAACAGTCGACACCACTTCTGATCTGGAACGGTCTTTATTCTCTATTCTACCAAAACTTTATCAAAATTCATGCACTTCACTATTTAGCGAAAGATGGCGCTGCAATAATCTCGTTATCAACAGAAAAATATTTTAATTTTTACTCGACGGATTTTAGTCAATATAATGCCAGCGCATGGTGTCAGGACCTAAGAGTAATTATACCTAGAGAGGAAATTTCGAACAAAATTACGTAAAATATGTGGTCCCAACATGAAATACGAAATTTTTATTGGTACGTGTTCGCCCTCTTAATTAGGAGGGCAAATTGAACTATCAAAAGCGTCAACGCATACATGTATTGGTGTAAAATTATACGAAATGTGTATCTTATACAAACTGATGCTAGGACCACATTTCGTCGTACAAATAGGTATAATTCCTCTTAGGTAATTCCTCCGGAACAGTAACTAGTATTTCAGCCGGCCCAACATCTAGTTAGTGATAAGAGCTTGGAAAAACGACTGATCTCATTTGACCATTTCCTTTTTCCAAACTCTTATCGTCCAGCAGATGTTGGGACGATTGAAAAACGAATTACTGTTCCGGTGTCCTGACATCATTAGCTTAGACGTAGGCATTTTAGTTGGCTAAAGCCTGACGTAATATTGTTCCCAGTTATTAAGACTGACACTGACAAACACTTCTGGACCTATATGATATGTATGGAACGAACGTCTAAAAAATGAAGAAAAAAATCCAATCAATCTGTTTCATACAAAAGGGCGAATCTATCAATCTTTTTCTGAGTGTTATAAAACTCCAGATCAGAAACGGGTCCATCTATTCCGATCCTTATTTCAGTGCAACCTGCAGCTTATTGAATTTTCCTTTCATATCCAACAGCAAAATGAGCATGAACAGTGCTAGAAAAATCCTAGTCTTTAATGTTGATACACATAAAAAAAGGGAAATGATGATGTGACTGCAAATAATATAATTTTGCAGAAGTCATAGGCTACCGGATACCACACAAAATTGGCCACCTTCCACCGAAATGATCCCTTCGATTCCAATTTCACATGGAATTTTTCCAGCGATTATATCGTCCTAAAGTTCACTCAGAATATAGGTAGGTTCAGAATATAGGTAGTTCATTATGTGATTGGTGGCTTCAACATTGTACTCAATGAATGACTTGTAGGACGATCCCTTAATACTTATTTAGTGAACCATACTAGACATCAAAGTCTAAAGTGAAAGCATTTGTGCTCATAACGTCCACAGCTGGGCTTGACCTAGCAACCTCTGGTTCAAGCCCAGCTGTGGACATTATGAGCAAAAATGCTTTCACTTCAGATTTTGATGTCTAGTATGTTTCACTAAATAAAAATTAAAATTTGTTGGTTTTACCAGAGTTCGGAGGAACTCAAATTCTCGTAACCTAAATACCATGAGTTTGTGTGCATTAAGGCGAGATATAAGTTGTACGCCTAACTTTCGTCAAAGAGTGTTTGGAGACTTCGAGGTGGGGTTCGTGAGTCATGTTAGGCCGGTGGTCCACACTGAGCTTCTTATGACTGTTAGTGAGGTCTCTAATCACAGAAACGAAAACCTATTTTACCACATGTTCGAAGCCCACAAAAGCTGCTAAGAGAAAATAAATTAATTGTTTGACTTAACATGGGCAGGAAGACTGTATATTGATTCGAATAAAATTCGCCATGATTCTCATCTTTAGCACATGAAATCTAGCTTCAAATTCGATTAACAGTTAATAAACGGCAAGCGCATCGCAACAAAATCATTAATTCTGCTACTTCATTTGCGTCTTGGTATTTCTAAAAGGATTTGAAATCTAGCACTTCAATATTTTGATCATACATTTTGGTTATATAAGAGAACACTATAAAGAGCTCATTGGTTATTCTTGTCACCGTTATCGATAGCAGATGACTAGCGTTGAATACTATATGTTACACAATTACACTTCGCTTTTATAGTGTTTCTGTAAAATTAAATCATTCGGTTGCACTGGAAATGAAAAGTCAATGAAAATCAAAATGTTGATGGAACATCAAATGGCATTTAGTTACACCTTCCAACATAATCGTTAGATAAGTGAAATGAGCTTTAAATTTACGAAAATTAAATGTTTTACACTGCTGTTACTAGCATATTTATAAATAGTTACTATACGTCGAAAGAAATTAAATTTTCTCGTGATATACTTTAGAAAGGAATATAACCCATTTGATTGTAAGATGTGGTGGACATTTATGCGGACAAATACAAATAAGCTATGATTTCAGAACCCGTTGGTGGCTGCAATATTATAAATTTGAGGCTACCTATTGCCACATGAAACTTAAAAGCTTTGAAATTATTTTAGGAAAAGCCGTTTACTTATACCTCAGAAACATTGATCACAAATCATAACAAGAGCAACAGTTTCACATTATTGTAGCCGACTGCCGACGTTCATTGCGTCAATGAACTAAAACATATTGAGACGTCACATCTCCACTGGATTGTTTTCCTGAGTGGTCGACATTGAACGGTCTATTTAGCAAATTTACCGAAAATTCACTGAATTTACCGATGACTAAATTCGGTAAAAATTTGATAAATTTTGATAGATTTCACTGATTTTGGTAAATAGATTTTATCGAATGAAGAAGACCCTGACTTTGATCAAAGTATATTGTACGGATTGTAAGGCAAACCTTGCTTTGAGCGGATCACAAAAATATGAAACCCAAGTTGCGGGTGAATTTGAGTGCAGCGACCTTTTAGTTTCGTGTAGCGCTAACGATTTTAATAGAATTGCTGAAATGTGGTGAATTTGAATGTTGGAAAAAGGTTTCAACGCTACAAAAATTCATTTGATTTCATAGTTGCTACAATGATGAAAACTTGCGCAGCGCCAAAGCTCTGACAGTGCGTTGGCAGCACTCGAATTGTCTCAAAGCATGGCCTTTGTGCGCTTTTACGGATTTGCATTTGATTTAGAGTTTGTTTCTGTTGTTAAAATAATAAAGGCTGCCAAAAAAAGGTATTTTTGAACCAGAAGACATAAAGAGACACACAAATTGTAAAATGAAATCGTAGCTAAGATTGTAGGTCCGAACTACTGTTCACCGATATTAAAACTAATTTTTGTTCTGTAGATACTGTCATTAAAGAGCGTTCCTAAATTTAAGAAGAAAAATCAAAACAAGAAATGAATGTCGCCCATCGAATTAATTTTGTTTGTTTTTTTCGTTGTTTTTTTTTTTTTGTTCTGTAAATTTAACAAGCCAAGATTGTATGTACCTATACCGAATCAAATCAAAACTATTATAAATGTGGGAACGAAAAACGATGCAATAAAAAGAAGTTATAAGAGAGATGTCATAAAAGGTTTAAAACAAACAAAAGAAAAATCTTTCATTTTTGCTTAATTCCCAACAACACAAATAAGGATTTCTTTTTGCCCAGTTAGTTACCCTATCAACTGGGCATTCCGCGGAAATGTCAATTTTCTAAGACACGAAGTGATCTATAGTTTTTTGATCAGCCAATACTCTCTTATCTACTTTGTTTACACTATGTTTTATAGATCACTAAAATGACCGCTGGCGTGACGATCGACTGTTCGGTTTTGTGTGCAAACTAATGACAACCAAGTTTGCTTCTAAGGGAATTCCCCGTATTTAGTTCATTTACATTCATTTCAAAGAATTGAACGCACTCACTTATTCATTACTATGTGAAATTGTGAAGTTGGTTTCAATTAGTTTGCACACTTTTCCAATGAAAGTCTAGAACAGGTATGGTCGATCGGCAAATTCGTCTTAAACAAACTCACATTTTATGTCAAAATAATATGAAAATGAGTGCGTTTAAGTACGAAAATCAAATTTTTATGTCCTCCAGGCGGACAATAGACCATACCTGCTTTACACTTTCATTGCACTTTTCCCCACCATTCCTCACGTTTCCGTCATCAGTTTCACCAAACGAAGAGATCTATAAGCCTTAAGTGTCCACTCCACTCAACAAAAATACTTCGTGAGAGAGCCGTGAGATAGCGAGCTGTCAAATAAACAAAGAAAAAATTGAAAAAATTCAATTTTGTCTCTCACACACACGGAGTACTTTTTTTTGGTAAGAGGAAACTAAAGCATTATTTGCCATTGCAAAGCACCTAGCAGGGTAATAGAGGTTTTTACACGTCAAATAGAGTAGTATTTTGATACCAATGATACCATTAGCAGCCTTAATGGTAATTTTGCAATGACATTACGAAAAAAAGGTATGGAAATATTCGCATACTTCGAGGTGCTTTAAACATTGTCAGAATATCCAGGCGGCGTTGAAACTTGGTACTTTGACTGGTACAAAATTTATTCAGTGCGATCTTGTGTCAGCACTTTCTTCGTGAAACTTGGCACTTTGACTGGTACGATTATTTTCCGCTACGCGAATAGCTAGATTAAGAAGCAGAGTTTATCAAACTTTTTTTGACCCGAAATTCGATTTTGTCAGAGTTTGTCTGTTAGAGAGTGTTGGATCAGCGAATAAATTAACTTACCATTAAAATTACAAAGAAAGACGATACAAATTCGCCCAGAATGATTCCTTTTCCTTTTGCAAAATTTTCTGAGGGTCAGTAAATCAGATAAACGGACAGGAACAGCTTACATACGAAAGTGGGATTTTTTACGTGGGCAGGCAATGTTTTTCAGATAATTTCGTAGATAAAAATCATTTCGAGTAAGTTTAATAAGCTCACGCACATTTAAAGTTATAGCGAAGTTACTAAAACAATTGGTAAAGGATTAACATCAAGTGGCAACCACGAACGAACGAAGTCTGTTCGAATATCCTATGGAAATTAGTTAATTAAAACTTTGTGATGTGGCTTCTCACCGGCAATTATTTTGCAACTCAACAATTAAATTACTTGTTTCACTCATGCACTTCTTCGAACTCGCAACGACGTGTATCGATTTCATTCAATAATCGAGTATAGCGTGTTATTTCGCGAGGAGGAATTCGTGCAGCTGTTGTTACGGCATTCCTCGAGAATCGGTCTTTATAGGAAGATGAGGTGCTATGTATTAACTGGATAAGGCTCGAAACGGGTCGGGTTCGGTCAGACCGGAACCCGAACTTGATTTAACCCGAACCTGAAAAATTATTTCGGGTTCAACCCGAACTTGAATTTTCGATTTCGGGTTTAACCCGAACCTGACCTGAACCCGAATTTGTTCAACACGAATTTGACCTGAACCTGAATTTTCAATTTCGAGTTCGACCCGAACCTGAACTGAACCCGAAATTTTAAATTTAATCAGGTCGGGTTCGGGTAACCCGAAATTTTGAGCGTTTATTACACTAAAAAAATCAAAAATTTCGGGTTACCCGAACCCGAACTGATTAAATTTAAAATTTCGGGTTCAGGTCAGGTTCGGGTTAAACCCGAAATCGAAAATTCAAGTTCGAGTCAAGTTCGGGTTGAACCCGAAATAATTTTTCAGGTTCGGGTCATGAATCCGGTTCAGGTCAACCTGAACTAAAATAGGTCAACCCGAACCCGTTCCGAGCCTTATAACTGGAGAAGTAACAAAGTACATGAATAATTCTACGAATGATATAGAAAAGCAATAGAAGACATAGATAGACTAGGTAGGGTAGACAAATAAATAAATAAATTGAAACCGCAGCTCTATGAGGGTCTGATATGACCGTGGTTCATTATGAACACTGCTTCTCGGTATATTGGGCTTAGTTTTCCTACTAGAAATAACTCATCTTCCGCTTCCATTTCAAACAATCATTATATTCTGAAATTGCTCCCATCGTACACAGGATTACCTTTTCCTTGGCACCTATAAAATGGCGAGTCACCTTAGCCGTTGCCTTCTTGAAGACGTCCGTTGTGGATTGTCCTTTTTGACGATGATAATTTGTAGCGTCTGTCTCTGACTTATAAGTTTTCATTGCTCCTTGCAGGTATTTTGTTTTATTTTTCCGTCATAACGTCTGTCATAACGGTGTAATAAAAGTAGATGCCCTTAAGAACCTATGTGAGGTAGAAAGCTTATGTTTGCGATTCTTTCGGTAGTCACTAAACGTACCCTCATTCCAGTGGCCATATTTAATGTTCCTAGAAATTTAAGTGATATCCGGCAAGGCAGCTGACACTGTTGTAAGATCAGCCGAATTGTTTTCTGAGACCGTAAGTCGTATGCATACCAATCGGTTTGTTGGATGAAGTAACACAATTTATCACCCTGGTAAGAAAGCTAAGTAAATGGAAGTGTCGCTGATCGCTAGATTGATTCGGACAAGGGAAAATATCGGAAAAAGATGTACGACGACTAGAAATTCATATTCAACGTAGCGTTTGGCGACCATTAATGTATAACAATAGAGTGATCAAAAGATAATTTTTGCAACATCGTTAAAACACTGGGATCTATAGCGTATATTATGAGGGCGCCATGACCTTACCAGTGCGATTGTTTGTGATCTGAAAACGTTTAAACGCTTTAGTTAACGAGATTTCTCCCGAAAACAAACGATCAATTTTGCATTGTTGAGTCGACAATTATGCTGCGTATTCATTGTAGCATAATACAAAACAATGTAGCGGCATAGTTGACGATCAAGGCAAAACTGCTTGCACTGCTCGCGTGTTTTCGATCTTAGGATATTTTTTCGCACATTACCCGACCATGCAGTAAAACATCATTTCAGCAAAGATGGTGAAAAGAGACGTGTAACCAGGTATCCAGCCTTTCTATTAACAAAGAATCAGAGATTTTTTTCAGTCCAACATACTCTGAAACAACAGTTTACAGTGTACCAGCATTGCGTTACTCACCTCTGTGATTTGGTATAGACTCATAACCTGACCAATATGACTGACCAGAAAGTATACGAAAAATTTTGTCTCATAAATTTGCCTCACTTCCCGTAGGTATCTACGGGGAAGCAATAGAAAATTATCGATTGCCTGGATGTCTTCTTTAAGGCCGTACATTTGCATGTCCCGCAGCTTAGCAGCGATATTATTTAGGCAGGCATGCCTAACCGCAATGGGCGTTTTACTGTAGGGACTCCAAATATCGTTCAAGTCCTTAAAGTCCAGCTCGATTAAGTTAACCAGCAGACCGTAATTGCATATGACGACAAGAAATGAGGTGCCGAATCTATTTTCATTGAAATTCCCTATCCGATAAAACAACCAGAGAAATTTAGACATGATGTTGCTTCAGCTGTTTTTCAACTGGTACACTAGCAAATTTATGTCTAAATTTCACTGACGTTTCCTGTAGGTCAGGGATTTTTGATAGAACCGTGTACCGGCGGCACACAGTTTTACGTACATAAGAGTTGAGATACCGCTGTAGACACCCAAAACCGACTGGAAAAAAGTCGTGCATAAGTAGCCTTTCAACGTGTCTTGTTGGAAAAACGGAACCACAATTGGCAATAGTGGATAATAGATATCATCGACGAAGAAAAACTTTAATGGAATGGACACGAAGAACAGCATCACCACGGTAAGTGCTGCAGCAAGGGCACGTAGTAATGAGTAGGTTTTTTTCAAGCTTGCAATGATGACATCCACTCTGTCGCCGGTTGTCGTTTCTTCGCAAATTTTCTTCACTGCAAACATTATTGCGAGCAAGTTGTTTGTGTACTTCAGAAAGACTCCCCACTTCAAGGTGCACTGTGAAAGCAACAATTTATTGTTATGTCTTGTTGAAGACACTTTAGCAGACCACAAAGAAAGCAAAAGAACGTCTCATTTTTACCGTAATAGCAACGCCAGACACTGCAAACGGTTCTAAGATTTTAATGGTCATATCATGTTGATAGTAAATGTAGGCAGTGTATCCGATACAAAAATTAGCCGCAATCAGCAGAAAATTTGTGAACCAGAAGAAACAGTGTCTGTACCTATTCCAATCGTACCTAAAATCAAACGTTATTTCGAAACAAAAGCTCTGAACTTTGACCGACAATCCACGCCGTTAGTCGTATAAATTTATACGTCAGAGAGAGCTTTTTTCTCCTTTGTTACGATCTGTCAGTTTTTCTATTTTGCGATTTAGTATGGAAATGAAAACTAAAATTGAGATATCTTTGCTGGTGGTTTAATAGAAATAGAAATAGAAAAAAATATTTTCACGCAATCTGTTAATGTCAATCGATTCCAAACACACTTTAAAACATTTTGGTCCAAAAAAATATGAAAAACCACTTAAAACAGCAAAGATATCTCAATTTTAGTTTTCATTTCCATACTAAATCGCAATATAGTAAAACTGACAGATCGTAACAAAGAACAAAAAAAGCTCTCTCTGACGTATAAATTTATATGACTAATGGCGTGGATAAAGCGATCATACCGACATACGATGCCGAAGAACAATCCTAAGAACGCATAGTAATCAAAGATGTTTTGGCAAAGCGTCAGGTGGTCGGTTTTGATTTTGGGTAATTTTTCATTACTGGCTTGCGGCTGCTTTTGGCCAGCCACTTTTTGTCCTTGCTTATGCTCAATCTCTGGCCGTTTTGACTGATCAATACGTTTTCCGATCGACTTTTCTTTTTCCTCATTTATAGCAGCAGAAGTCAGTTGTACATCAGCAGCTCTCAGTCTTATCTAAGGAAAACATTTTCTAATTTCTATAAAACGAGTCGCAAAATGTGACTGTCGACTTGGGAGTTTTCAAACCAACCTTCTTCATCTTCATATCGTTCATTTTCCTTATTCGTCGTTTATTGAACATCTTAAATTTGCATAAACCTTTAGAATGATGCTTTAAAAGGTGTTTTCACCAGCAAGAGGTAAACAGCTCCCATAGTTCGAGTGACCGGATGATCTTTAGTTATACTTTCGCTGGAATAAATTGTTCGATGTTTCAGATCGCGCTGTTTCATACACACCCTTTTTCAGAAATAAAATCACACAACAACGAGCTATGCACAATCAAAGCTAGCGAAGTACTAACATAATTGGTATAAAGGATTAACAACATGTAGCAACCATCAACGAACAAAGTGAGTTAGAATATTCTATGGAAATTGTTAATTGAACGTTTGTGATGTGGCTTCTCACCGGTAATTATTTAGCAACTCAGGAATTAAATTACTCGTTTCACTCAGGCACTTTCATAAAACCAAGGACGTATATCGATTTCATTTGATAATCGATTGCAGTGGGGTATTTCGTGGGCGTTAATTTGCTTAGTTGTTACGACATTCCTAGAGCATCGCATGTAAATATTGAGATGAGGTTGGGTTGGGCTATTATTAATAGGTAATTGAGGTGCTATTCATTGACTGGAGATATAACAATCAAAGGAAGATACATGAGAATGACTGTTTTCCTTTTATAAGCGGCTAATCATCTGTTATCGACAGCTATGAGAAAAAGGAGCGATTATGTAGTGAAATGTACGTAAAAACGAATGAAGTAAAAGATTTTGTAGCCAACACTATATGCAAACAAAGAGTGGTCATTATACTTCTAGACTTAATGGACTTACTAGACCTACTTCGATAAGATGCAGAAATTGCAGAACCGGGCTATGCGTATAGTTTTGGGCATCAGAAATTTCACATCGAGGGAAAGGATGTTTAAAGACCTTCAGTGGCTAATGGTTAAGCAGAGGATTTTTTACACAACTTTGGCTTTCATCTTCCGAATGAAAAAAGGATTTCTGCCGGAATACCTAAGTGAGATGGTTTCGTTCAACTGCGACTTCCACCGATACCCAACAATCGCGAGGAACGACTTCCGGATACCGAAGAAAAATAGTAGAAATTTTTATAAATCTGTATAAGACAGGTTAAACGAGGTTAAACATGCACGAAACCAACGGTCTTTCACCAATCATAGGGTGTGGTGATACGCGAATGTTGTTTCGCTACAATTTTGCTACAAAATTGGAACAAATTGGAACAAAATCGGAACAATGGGGATGACCTTTTTGTATTCTATTCTTTGATTGTCGATTCCAAAAAGTCAAAGCACCAAGCAAGCAGGGTAACAGAAAAAAATAAAGTAGGTAATTTTGGCAGTGTCAAATGTCATTTTTATTTTATAAGATTTTTACACTCTTAAAAATGCGGTAAGAGCCAAGAACGTTTTTTCAATGAAAATATGATCACTGAAATGTACATTATTTTAACAAATAATCTAACATCACGTTAGCAGTCTGCATACAAATAACTAAATTTCGTAACTGAATGTAAATTCTTTAATAAAAGTTAAATGAAAACCCTTCGCAGTAACCACTTTTTCGTTTTCAAATTTGCCTCCAATGCGGCATCTCACGGCGACTCCTGTCTAATATAATGTAAATGGCAACTCGTACTAAAAACTACTCTATTTGACACCAAAAAATCTCTATTACCCTGCTAGGTGCTTTGAAAAAGTCCAAAAAACGTATTTTGTTGTGATTATTCACAAAAACGACACTTTTAATGCAAACTTTATAGCACAATTATACTGAAGTCAAGCAAAAAGCTCAAAAAACGATCGAAAATATCAATAAATCCAACAAAATCATACGAGCAAAGCGAAACACATCTGTCACACACAAACAATGTACAATGTCTCCCACGATCATTCATAAATTTTTCATCCAGGACGACTAGGCCCCACCACTTGGGTGGGTCATTTCCCTTGACTGACTATCAATACTTTCAATAATTCCAGTCCCAGTTGTCTTACTATTTTTAAAAAAGCTGTTGTTTTGAAAAACACAAAATTATAGTCAGATGAAAAAGCCTCTTAGTCTCTTTGCTACATTATCACAACGCTTTTAAAATGGCATATTTCTTGCCTACCTCTTGAATAAATTAAACTCGTGTGAATTACGGCCCTCGCTTCGCTCTGGCCGCAAAGTTCACACTCGTTCAAATATTCATAAGCCTAAGCATGGAAAATAGGAAATTATAACACGATGTGATGAGGAGAGGCATTTTTGAGTATGTTATACATATACTGAGAAGAATACAAACAAACAATACTTACAACGATTGAGTATTGTCTCCTAAAAAGCGCAATGAGTGGAAGGTCTAGCGAAGTACGTTTAACTCCTGATATGAGTCTCCTATATAGTCTACTAAAGGCGCTGAAAAGGTGGCGTATTTCTTGCCTACCTCTAAAAAAATCTTTTTAAGAATACGGATTTCACGCAAAAATTGTCGTATATCCCAGATTACTAGTCCAATTAAATTCCAATGTTCGAGTTTAACCACATGAATTACGCTACTGGTCGAAATTGATTTTTGAAGCCTCTGAGAATTACTCGAGCTATCGGTTTCTCAAGCAAGCAAGCAAAAACTCTTTTGGGAAGTACTTCTTAATTGTTAGACCAGAAATCCAGAATTTCACAACTCGTCAAAACAGAAATTTTTCTGGAAATCCGTTGCAAAAATGTCGTGCAATTACTCCAAACTCACTACTCCAATATCATTCTCTGTCAATTAAAACAGAAAAATTGAAAATCGGGTAAAAATTACTCAAGTAATCGCGCGGTAACAAGAGAAAGCGTCTGTGTAGAATTTCTCCCATCTCTTTGTTCGAACATTATCCATCTGCAAACTCAGCCTCAAGATTTTCAATCTTCGTCGATTAAGACAAAATCTTTGAAAATCGGATAAGAATTATGGAAGTTATCGCGGTAACAAGTAAAAAATTCTCTTGAGAATTACTCCCATCTCATTACTTCAATATTTCCCATCTACGAACTTAACCTCATGATTTTCATTCTCCGTCGATTAAAACCAAAATTTTGAAAATCGGTAAAGAATTACTCGAGCTATCGAGTCCACAAGAAAAAGCGTCTGTGTAGAATTCCTCCCATCTCGTTGTTCTAACATTATCCATCTGCAAACTCAACCTCAAGAATTTCAATCTTCGTCGAATAACACAAACAATTTGAAAATCTGATAAGAATTAGTGAAGTTATCGCGGTAACAAGGAATAAAATTCTCTTGAGAATTACTCCCATCTCATTACCCCAATATTGTCCATCTACGAACTTAACCTCATGATTTTCATTCTCCGTCGATTAAAACCAAAATTTTGCAAATCGGTAAAGAATTACTCGAGTTATCGAGTCCACAAGTGTACGGACGTTTTCTGTATTTAACGTTTTTTGCCAATGTAGAACATTTTCAAAATATCAAAGTGAACTTAGCGTTACGGACATTTAAGGGTATTTTCTTTCATAAGACCCTGACTTTCAGTCAAGGGAATAATATCGTCTAAAATGATAAATTAAAATATTTTTCCGAAGAATTTTTTAAAGGAAAATAACTCCGAAGTGACTATTTGCACGGGGGCCTCCGCATGTTGCTGAATAGATTCCAATACACATTTTTTTGCGGTATCAGTACCATTGGGCCATCTCTAATAAAGTGGCTATAAAGTATTACTTTCCGTTACTTTTTAAAAACAATCAACTCACGTTTCTGAAGTTAAGATGAAGATGATTTCCGTAGATTTTGTTGGAATTGGGTGCAAAAAGTCTTTATATGGCTATTTGCACCCAGGTGACAAATAGTCTTTATATCTACCACCTAACTCGGACGATAATATCGTTCAGTTGGACAATAATATCGCCCTGGACGGTATTATCGTTTATTTGGACGATAATATCGCCCAGGACGATATTATAGTTTAAGACGATATTATCGTACAGAAAACGAAAAAAAGGCAGAGTAAATTAAAATGATCGATTATGAAGATTTTTAGCGTATCGTGATTTGAAAACGAGTATAGAACTAAATAACAAGCTTTCGATCGATTTATATAACATTCACAATGTTTTTTCTGTGTATTGAGCTTGCGCGCGCATGTTTATACTTCGAAGTCGAGCTTATGCGTGTGCATTGGAACTGCTTATATATAATAAACCTAACAAATGCAATATAAACAGTTCAAATGGACGGTATGTAAGACTATACTGGCTTTCAAATCTGGATACACTCAGAGTCGATCATTTTAATTTGCTTCGACTTTATGTTCAACAGTTTTAATTTAAATAAAAATAAAAATAAAACTTTTCCGTCCAGATCGTTGTGTCGAAAAAAATGGCTCCGTGCGCCTTAAGTTCTTTAAGATTTTTCTTTGTTCCATGTTGTTCGCCACGAAAAGTTGTGGAACCACCAGCAGCCATACTTTCCAGAACAAAAGAAATTTTTCAAAAAGATATTGTATTTTCGGAGATATTCGACTTTGAGAGTTTTCGTATGAATGGCTTTTCCGTCCGGAAAAAACAATTTTGCATTTTTCGGAAAAATAATTTTGTTCCACAATTTTTCGTGGCGAACAACATGGTACAAAGAAAAATCTTAAAGAACTTAAAGCGCACGGAATTACACAAGTACCTGGACGGTCAACTCTCCATTATTTATAAATATAAAATCTTTTTCGCACATTTGTCTTCGTCTATATTAAAGATAGAATAGACATGGTATTCCGTCAATTGTATAATCGAGATGAGGTGCTAATCATTGACTGTAGTATTAACAAACAAAGGAAGATACATGAGTAGGACTGTTAACCTTTTATAAGCGGCTTATCATCTGTTATCGACAGCTATGAGAAAAAGGAGCGATTATGTAGTGAAATGTACGTAAAAACGAATGAAGTAAAAGATTTTTTAGCAATCACTATATACAAACAAAAAGTGGTCAGTATACTTCTAGACTTAATGGACTTACTAGTTTTGGGCATCAGAAATTGCACATCGAGGGAAAGGATGCTCAAAGACCTCCAGTCTGCCGGTATACCTAAGTGAGATGGTTTCGTTCATCTATGATTTCCATTGATACCCAACAAGCGCGAGGAACGAATTCCGGATACCGAAAAAAAATAGTGAAGCAGCGAAAAATTTCTTGTTTGATAAAGGACTGAAAGCGTTTAATGATCTTCCGAAGGAATCAAAAAGTGAAAATTGTGAGACGGCGTTTAAGCGTAAACTGAAAGAACACTTGATAGCGACTGGGAGTTGCGGGAAATGTTAACTATTATCTAAAGGCTGGGGTTCATTCGTACCTTGGAACAAATTCGATAAAATTCACTTTTATTTTATTTACTTTCCGATCCAAAACATTTACTCAAATTTCATACACTAACACCAATAAAACCTTGAGACAAATCACTATTCGATAAATTTTGATTTCTTCGAAAAATCTGATCGCAGGACCCATGAAAATATGAGTGAAAATAAACTAAAGTCACAACGAATGTGAATATATATAAAAAGAACAAGAAAATCATTTTATAAAAATTTAGGTTTTATAAATAAAATGTAAAAATATATCGTTGCATTTCGAACGTAGTTATTAATAACAATTCGTAGACGATCAAAAAAAAAATCAAATTTCACAAAAAAATGGAAGAAAATGCAATAAAATAATTCAATTCAAAATTGCTGCGTCAGTTACAGTAGTACACATGTTTATACCAATTTGTACTAAACGCTCTCTCTCTCTCTCTCTCTGAACGTACTCAAAACATATTCGTTTAATGTAAAATAAATGTGAATCACATGTACATCAAATGTACATCAAATGTACATCAAATGTACATCTCCTGTGAATCAAATGTGAAGACAAAAAATGTTTGATAAGCGCGTATAGGATGTATACTCAATATTTTGATTTTTTTTTTTTTTAGCCACATCTAAATAGTTTAAGGAACGTAGAATCAGGTTGCAATGGAATTTTAACAAAAATAATTTTCAATTTAGGTAAATGTGAGCATGCAAAATGGCCAAATTTGCCTTATATGACACATTTGCCCATATGTGATTCGCACATTTGGCCTTATAATAACACAACTTGTTTAATTTTATTGCACATATCGGTGCATTTGGGTCCAAAGTATTACGATGTGACAAACGTTTCCTGAAATTCGTCGCTAATTGGTCAAATGTGACGATTGAACTAAATGTGATGTACATTTACTTCACATTTGAATCACAGATGTGTGTCAAATGTGAAACAAATGCGAAACACATGCGAAACAAATGTGAAGTAAATGTGTTTGTGAGAGCGTTCCGAACCTGTATGTACAAATCTTACAAAAACATTACAGTTTAGTTTAAAAAGACCGACTTTGATCGATTTTGATTTTTTTGACTATCGAATAATGATTGCGTAGGTAATAAATGAAATTTTTAATGGTTTTGTAATTATTCCTTCAACGACAGAATAGGATTATTTTTTTTTGTAAATTTGTATGAAATGAATTTTTTAATTGAATCACGGCCTTTAATGCTGAAAAGTGCACATTAATTTTCTTTCTAATTAATATTCGTTCATATATTCATGGCATAACATCACAGTTCATTGTCGTGGTAGAAATAAAAAAATGTACTGAGTTCTTCCCAATATTCGGTTGCGACAGCCGTTTCTCATGAAATTTGAAATGAATGTTTTGAGTAAAAATAAATAATACATTCCAGTACATTTGATATTATTTTCGCTAGGCACGAATCTATCCTTATTTTAGTTAAGTTTTGTCGTTTCCCGCAACTCCCTGTACTATTGCATTGATGTAAATTTGTGTTCATTGTTCAATATGTGATCAGAATTATGTATTTTGAAAATAGCTTCGAGCTAAATAAATGTTCTTTGATTGATTGATTGACTGATGGAAAGCAAGTCCTTGTATTGAGATATATGAAAGGAGAAAAAGATTATTTTACATTGTCTGTATGAGCTTCTTGTTTTTCGGAGATAGTATATTCTTGAATCAAGTTAACCGAAGTCTGGTTTTGTCGCATACGCTCAGCCACTTATCACGTGTCAGCAGAACTTTGCTGGTTCAATTTGATGGAAAGAAGCTAGAAACAGAAGGAATTTTACCTGGAAATTGACGGCAGCAAACAACATCCCATTTGTATCTTTGCTTTTGAAGAGCTTTCAACAGCTTTACGTTTCTTCAGTATTCCACTGAAATATTCCACTTTTCAAATGGAAGTTTATAAAGCTCAGAGCTTTATGAATCACAGTTGGTTTGAAACGAGATTAAATAGGGAACGCCGACCACCAATAATTTTTTTTTCATTATCTTTCTTAATAGGTGTTTGAGGTATCCTCTAATGTGCGATGGCCGAAGGCCAGAGCACATTCCCCGGGGTAACTGTGCACCTGGGGGTGTTTGTTGGGGGGGCGAGATGAGATTTATACTAAATTTGGGTCGATATTTTTTTCGCGAAATTTTTTTCCATTTTTTTAACCATGTCTTAAAATGTCGGGCGGGAACCGCCCGATATGATAGTGGCGAAAAAAATTTGAAAAAAATCATTTTTTACGATTTTTGAGTGAAAATGAATGAAATACAGCTTACATTGCGAATTTTGGTAGGGGTATGATGGGTGCGTCGGCACCCGGAGATGCCATGGATCGACGCAGATTTTCATGAGCGACACGTAGATACCAAACATCGACCCATTTGGCTTTGTCTTCGAGGAGATATTACTCAAAAACTGAAAATGGTCATTTTACGTTAGTGAAAAATTTTTTGCTCAAAAATGGCTCCATACTTTTTCTTCATATTTTCACCTTAGCCTCGACTGGAACGGCCCGATCGATACATATATGACTCAATAAATCAACATGTCACATTTTTGAGAAAAGTGAAAAAAATTTTTTTTTTACTTTTGATGGACTTTTGATTTTTGACCATTTGCAGCCAGTGCATCGCTCGGTGTACGGTATGTGTGGGCTCAAAATGACGGCACGTTCAAGACCTATCCAACGGTACCAAACACGTTGTGGTACAGTTGGAATTTTGGGAGAAAACACTTTGGAAGTGAGATGGAAACTTAGGGTCGGGAACACTTTCGCACTTGCTGTGCGGATCAGGTGGACTGTGGTATCAATTTTTTTTCTCTATTCGATAGAGCAGGTCCTGAGCTTTCATTAGACACCTCACACGCCGTAGTCGTGATGTTTTCCGCCGCACAAACACTCTTCAAATGGGTCACTTCGAAGCTACTCCAAAGCACAGTGAAGCAAAAATGTTTTTGATTGCCGTTTGGCCATTTGGGATGGCATTTTTTTGATATATGGCTCATATTGACGGGTGAGTCAAGCCCGTTCGAACGCATATAAATTTTTGGTGGTGGACACTCCGCCGCCGGCACAGCGGTTGAAAATGCAATTTTTTGCCTTTTTGATATTTTGAGTGCGGGGAATCGATTTTTTTGGTCAGTTTCGACGGATTAACGCGTTTTAAGCTGATTAGCGTTTATCAAGGGCATTTCGCACGAATATCGACTGTGGGAACGATGGAAAATTGTCGGTGTTGTTACTTTTAATGAAATTTTTGTGCGTTCATGGACTGTGAAATGGGCGTTTCTATTTTATTGTGTTGCCACTGTCAACAGCTGTGTAACGGCAGTACGTTTCACATTATCCGGCCAGCATTTATGGAACTGAAAAATATCGCTTATATCCAAGAACACATATAGAGTAATGGATCGAATTTTTCCTATTAGAAAATGAATCGGAAATTCGCTAATTGAAAAGGGAAAAAAAACTTTCCCTCAATACGTTACTTTCGTCAATGCAAATCTGATAGCCGGAGGCCCGGGGGTGTGGGGGTGGAACCCCCACTCACTACGTCATTTTCCACATTGAAATTTCTAAACTTTTTTCGCTACAAAAAGTGGTCAACTTTTCTAATGTATTGAATTATTGGTTTTACGAAATGAAGCGAAAAATCGCTAATTTAGCGAAGCCAAAGAATATTCCATTTTACAAAATATTGTGAGATTTTCCAATTTTTTCCGATTTTTGAATTTAACAGGAAAATCAACAAAATCGTTGAATTTTCCCTTTTACAATATGTGGAAAGAATTTCGAATTTTTCCTTTTACGAATTGAACCAAAAAACGCTAATTTAGCAAAGCCAAAGAATATTCCACTTTAGAACATATGGGGAGAATTTCCAATTTTTCCTTTTACAAAAAAATGAACAAAATGTCCAATGAATCGATCGCATCGATTTTTCCGTTTCACAAATTCAACAAATAAATCGGCAGATAATATTCACCTTTTACTAAATGAACCGACAAATCGCTAATAACAAAAACCAAGCAATTTTCCTGTTAACAAAATGTAGAAAGAATTTTCAAATTTTTATTTTAAACGAAGCCATTAAATTTTCTTTTTACAAAATGAGCCGGAAATCGCTAATTGAGAATGGAAAAGTTGCATTTTCCCTCAATACGTTACTTTCGTCAATGTAAATCTGATAGCCGGAGGCCCAGGGGTGTGGGGGTGGAACCCCCACTCACTTCGTCACTGAAATTTCTATTTTTTTTTTCTATAGAAAAAATTGACAAGATTTTTAATGTAGTGATCACATAGAATTATTGGTTTTACGAAATGAAGCGAAAAATCGCTAATTTATCGAAGCCAAAAGATATTCCATTTTACAAAATATTGTGAGAATTTCCAATTTTTCGGATTTTTGAATTGAACAGGAAAATCGCTAATTCAACAAATTGATGTAAGTTTCCCTTCTACAAAATGTTGGGAGAATTTCCAATTTTCCCTTTTACGAATTGAACCGAAAAGTCGCTAATTTAGTAAAGCCAAAGAATATTCCATTTTAGAAAATATGAAGAGAATTTCTAATTGACCAAAATCATGGAATAATTCCTTATACAAAACGTGATGAGAATTTCCAATGGATCCACCTCAACGAATTTTCCCTTTTACAAAATGAGCTCAAAAACCGGTAATTACACAAATTCATTGTATTTTCCCTTCTACAAAATGTTGGTAGAATTTCCAATTTTCCATTTTACGAAACGAACCGAAAAGTCACTAATTTAGCAAAGCTAAAGAATTTTCCCTTCTACAATATGTGTGGAGAATTTCGAATTTTTCCTTTTACTAAATGAACCGAAAAGTCGCTAATAACCCAAAACCAAGCAATATTCACTTTAACAAAATGTAGAGACAATTTTCAAATTTTTACAAAATGTGAGTAAAATTTCTTTCTTTTTACAAAATGAGCACAAAAATCGCAAATCGAACCATTTACACAATGTTGGAAAAATTTCTAATTGAACGAAGAAATCAAATTTTTCCTTTTACAAAATAAACCGGAAATCGCTAATATAACAAATTCATTTAATTTTCCCTTTTACAAAATGCGGGGAGAATGTCAAATGGACAGATCACAACAAATTGTTCCTTTTACAAAATTAGCCGAACAAAGCCAAAGAGTTTTTCCTTTTTTTATATTGAACTAAAAATAATTAATAAAAGGGCCCGTTGGGATTTTCCCTTATACAACATTTTTTAACTCCTTTTTTCCAAAAAAAAGAACGGAACGCAACACTCAACTATGAAGCCCAACTCCCCCCCGGACAGCAACTAGGATCAGTTTTTTAAGGCAGCTTTGCTGCCTTCAGCGCCGTCTCCAACTGTGCTTCGATCATTCTGTTTGCATATTTTACTGTGGATGGATATCGTCTATGTATTGTACTAATCATGAATCCACTCATTTTCAATCCTATCTCATTATCAATCATATCTCATCATAGCACATATGCCATCATAGCACAGATCCCATCGTAGCACATATCCCATCATAGCACATATCCCATCATAGATCATATCCCATCATAGATCATATCCCATCGTAGATTATATCCCATCATCAATCATATATCATCATATATCATCATCATATATCATCATCATATATCATCATCATATATCATCATCATCATCATCATCATAATCAATCGTATCTGTTCGTCAGCATAAACGCCAAAAGAGAGGCTAGTATTATTAATCAGTGATGGACAAAAACATCACACAGGAAAAAATCAAACCGATCGGCTGGGCCGTTTCTGAGAACCAGCAGCTGTGTCGTCCACGGCCTGTAGAGTAGCGGTTAGTTGTGACTTATATTGGGATCGGTAGGAGGACTAATTCTAAGACTTTTTATTAAAAAAAAATCACCTTGGAACATCTGGTTGGGCAGCTGTAGCCCCAAGTAGTCGAAAAATCACGATTTTCAATCGACGATATCTTCGAAAGAAAGCAACCGTGGAAGTTTCGTATTGTTGATATGGATAGAGGGTTACAAGCCCTATCCACCACTAGTAACTGATTTTTTAGATGTTGTCTATAATGGTCCATTTTCGACCATCTTTTTTTTTGCTACCATCGGCGAACTTTGAACACTGCTGGAACGCTTCCAACGTACTTTTTTTAATCAAAATATGTACAGTTGCTTAGCCCTAAGCTTAAACTTTGTAACAATACCAAGCATGATACTCATCTGTCGCGACGCGTACCGTTTTTGTTAGATTTTTTGTAGCGAGGTCGCTCTACGACGAAATTTACGAACGAATCTTAAATTTCGAAATTGTAACACAGCTACTTCGTGTCCTTTGTTCTTGAATGATTTTTTCGTGTTAATAGACAACAGGTGAGCGTCGAAGAAGTCAAATATGACTGATTTTGGCGTAGGTGTCACTATTGGGCTTATGCGGGAATTCTGATTTCTTCCAAAATTCAAAAATTTTCTAGGTTTTGGTTGTTAAATCTTTTTTAGTGAGCCAATAATGATTTAGCAACCGTTTTAAATACAATAGCTTCAATAATAATTGAATTTTAGAAGAAATCAGAATTCCCGCATAAGCCCAATAGTGACACCTACACCAAAATCAGTCATATTTGACTTCTTCGACACTCACCTGTTGTCTATTAACACGAAAAAATCATTCAAGAACAAAGGACACGAAGTAGCTGTGTTACAATTTCGAAATTTAAGATTCGTTCGTAAATTTCGTCGTAGAGCGACTTCGCTACAAAAAATCTAACAAAAACGGTACGCGTCGCGACCGATGAGTATCATGCTTGGTATTGTTACAAAGTTTAAGCTTAGGGCTAAGCAACTGTACATATTTTGATTAAAAAAAGTACGTTGGAAGCGTTCCAGCAGTGTTCAAAGTTCGCCGATGGTAGCAAAAAAAGATGGTCGAAAATGGGTCATTATAGACAACATCTAAAAAATCAGTTACTAGTGGTGGATAGGGCTTGTAACCCTCTATCCATATCAACAATACGAAACTTCCACGGTTGCTTTCTTTCGAAGATATCGTCGATTGAAAATCGTGATTTTTCGACTACTTGGGGCTACAGCTGCCCAACCAGATGTTCCAAGGTGAATTTTTTTTAATAAAAAGTCTTAGAATTAATCCTGCTACCGATCCCAATATAAGTCACAACTAAGCGCTACTCTACAGGCCGTGGACGACACAGCTGCTGGTTCTCAGAAACGGCCCAGCCGATCGGTTTGATTTTTTCCTGTGTGATGTTCTTGTCCATCACTGATTAATAATATGAAAAAAAAATTATTGGTGGTCGGCGTTCCCTATTTAATCTCGTTTCAAACCAACCGTGTGAAGCCTGTGTGCAGAGATTGTATTCGAATTGTAGAGTTGATGAGATTTTTGCCTTTGTTCTAGTTTTCGTGTATGCTTAACACAAGTTTTAAGGAAAGTTGACACTAACTACAGGCACGTTTAAAATAACAGAGAGTGGTACTGTTAGTCTAATGTACTAACACCACCAATTTTCTCGAATAATTTATTTTTCCATTGAAATCGTTATCTAAACCCATTGGCTACATGTTCAATTATCAATTATAAAACCACACACTTTCCCTGTGAAGTTACGCGTCAATCTTGCTGTCTGACTTGTTGTTTGTGTTGTCTTTCTTCAAGCTTTCTTTCGCCCAAGGTTGCAGTTCACCGGAGCACCAAAACCAATAGACCACCGTTCCGATGCCGTACACGATCGCTGTGATGTAAAATACCATGCGCCATTCTTCAGCAGTCTGGCAGACGAAAAATGATTATTTTTCTAGTCCACGGCCAAATTGGATTTATTGCAGAAACGACAGTTTTACCTTGTTCTGAACCAAATATCCGGTCAGTGTTGGCGATATTATACCCGGCAGTGTTCCGATCGTGTTTTGTATTCCGAATATTATGCTCGCATAGTTCGGCGCAATATCCAATGGATTGACCGAAAAACCACACCAGGCCAGCGCACCTAAACCTACAGCTAAAATGATCGAAACAAGACTCCACACCGGATCCAATAGATATGCTGCTAACAGCATAAAAATGGCCTGTGACACAAATCCGAGACAATTGAAATAACGCCGGACCTGAGTGGTTGTCAACCATCCTTTGATTTGGAACAGGTCAGCAAAGTAGCCAAAAACTAGCAACAAAATTCCCATTGCTAAATAGGGCAGAGCGGATAGGAAGCCCGTTTTTCCCAAATTATAGTTCATGGCATCTGTACGAATTCAAGCAGTGAGTTCAGTACAGTCAAGGAAATGCTGAAACATACCAACCTCTCAGGAACGTTGGCAATTGAGTGATGAAGGTGTATAAACCCCACGTTTCAGCTGTATGTGATACACAGATCGCAAAAACAGCTTTCGACGTAAAAATTGCTTTCCACGGAACGGAAGCCTTCTCATCTCGATCCAGAGATCCCAGCGAACTTTGGATGTAGTGAAGCTCTTCTTTTGATATGTAACGATCGAGTTCGGGTCCTCGTTTCACAATTATTATCCATGCAATGAACCATATGCAACCGATAGCACCTGATGGTGACGATTCCTTTTATTTTTATCAGATTCATTTAAACAGCGAACGAACTTACCAAACACGTAGAACAAACTTTCCCAACCGATGGATGCGGCTAGCACCCCACTCAATGGCATTGCGATTACCTGGAAAACAATTTTTTATTTTATTTTTAGTGGACGATTTCACGCGAAGCAGTGAACAGGATTACAGTGCCAGCGTAAGTACCAGCAAATGATATAGACGCTGCACGTGATCGTTCCGGTGGTGGAGCCCATCTTGACCACACATCTTGTATGCATGGAAAGGTCACACCTAAAATTATGGTCATTTTTTACGAAAGTTATGTTAGGTTTTTTATCGAGTTTTCGCGAACTTTAAGCTTCATCTGATCATCTGGATCAACTTGGCTCTTAACAATATTTCAGATAGGCAAAATGGTACGTTATATACCTTCGAAAATTCCTTCAATGATGCGAACAGCCATTAGGACTTCAAACCCGGCACGGGCTGCTAGCGGAGTGAGTAATGTTAGCACCGATGTTGCAAATATTCCAACACCAAAGACAAGACTTCCACCAACCTTTGCTCCGAAATAGCCACCAATAAATTGTGTCGTGATGTAGCCGTAGAAAAATGAGCTCAAAATAAGGCCCTGCTCTTTGGAGTTCCATGTAAAATATTGCTCCTGCTCCGAGTAAATTTAATTTTGGATAATCATTGCTTCTGTGTAAAATCATCAACTCATAAGATGAGACTCACGTATCCCACTGTACCATTGTCGTAATGAACTGTGCGATTTTCGGTCATTGCTACGATGCCAACACTCAAATTGACACGCAGCGTGTAAACGTTACAGAATCCCAAAAATGCCATGAGAATCACCAAATACCGTCTTTTCTGCCAGAATTTCCATGTCGTTGGCATTGGGTCCTCGATTGAGTCACTGGAAATTGGAATTATGGGAAATCATTAAGCCGTTCATTAAATACAGACGTATTTGGTTGGAAAGCTCGGCTTCTTATCACCACGAAATTGAATTCCCACTATGAGAATTTTAAACTGAACAGCCAACAGATTTGAACCAACTGTTAGATTCATCTGTTATCGATAACGACGACAAAAATAATGACAAGCTCTGGGTAATATGGTCATTTATATAGAAAAATGCATGTTAAAAAAATGAAGTACAAGATTTGAAATCAACAGAATAAAAATACTTTGATCGATGGAAGTATTGACTGTTGAATAATAATTTCGACTCTAACGACGATTATAATTGTAAATTGTAAATTGCGCCGACCAATGAGAACGACGAGACTTCTCTCTCTCAGACGATTGTGCTTGTTTATGTTTTCTTCGTTCGACTGTTATAAAATATGAGAAGTTTTTGCTAAAAACGCAAAAATCTTGTAAAAACAAGTCTAAATTTTGCTTTTTGGTTCATTTTTTTACAAATAATGGAGTAAATTGATTTAATGTGGTAGACCGTATTAAGCTCTCCATAAAATGAGTCTGTTAGCAAGGCAAAGAAGCCTTTATACTATGTTCTTAGGTATATCACTAAAGTAGCAGATTGAGTAAACTTTAAAGTTATAGATTAGCCACTCATCAAACCGTTCATAGATCCGCTTTATTATACATCTAAGTAACCAATAAATATCACTCTTGTCAAACCATTCGAAAATTAGTTAGATAAAAATCTATCGATTGAGAAATTACCTTATCAATTAGTTTGTCGGTTTACCGCAGTGAAAATGGCTTTAATTTTGAAAAATGTACGCAATAAACATGCCTCAGACGATGTTAAATATTATGCGTTATACTCATACTATTTTCTGGGCTATAACAAAGCCAAAATTGCGGTTCTGTATCGCAAAGACCCAACCACCATCACCAATTGGATACTTCGGTACGAAAAGACGGGATCGTTGTCTAGAAAGGAGACTGTACGAGTGCCATATAAAATTGATGATGAAAAGCGTAATTGGTTGCTCAACTTGTACCGTGTGTGCCCGATATTATACATGGAAGAAGCGAAATGTAAATTTGAAAGAAATTTTGGGATAAGAATTTCTGCCTCCTACATCTGTAAACTTCTTCACGAAAACAATTTCACCTGGAAAACCATCGAAATCCGTGCAATTCAAATCAGAGACAAAGAGATTGAGAAATTCTTTAACGAGCTCAACTCCATCGAATGGCATTACACAAACTTGGTTTTTCTGGATGAGATATCGGTTGATAATCATGGCTTAATTCGATCCAAAGGCTACGGTATCATTGGTAAAAAACTGGTTTTCCGTGGAGAATTTAAACGCAAGCCGAGGATGTCTTTGTTGTGCTTTTTGGGACAAGATGGAATTTTAGAGACATTTCAAACGGAAGGGACGTTTACAAGACAAAAATTTTTCGATTGTTGCAAGGTCTTTGCATTGGGAGGATCTTGTCACGTCTTTCCCGGACAACACAGTGTGTGGATTCTTGATGGCGCTAGAATCCATTGCCACGCACCCATCATCCGCTATTTGCGGTCACTCGGGATTATTCCCATCTTCCTTCCACCGTATACTCCGTTTTTCAACCTGATCGAAATTGTCTTCGGAATCGTCAAGAAACATTTGAAGAAAGCGTTTGCTCAATCGACAAAGGACATGGAATTTCAAGTGAATTCAGAATTTATGAAAATGCGGAATTTCGATTGCACGTCGATTTTCAAGAGTTGCGGATATGTGTGGAGTGGTAAATTCGATCCGAGCGTCGCCCAACAACAAGATCCGGCCCATTTTGAATTCAATTGAAGAAAACGAATAATTTCTGTAGTAAAATGCAAATCAGTTCATTTATTGTGGAAGTCAAACTTCAGTTTTATCACAATTTTTTGTTAAAAATACAGCTAATGAATGCAACATAAATTCCTGGAGTTCTCAATTATTCATGTGATCAGTATCCTCGCAGTCAATGACGAGGTCGTCTTGGCTCCGACTTACTTCATTTTCTTCAGGACGCAGTGTATCCGACATTGCAGCGACTAATCGCTGATTTGATTCAATAATTTCCTCCAAGCTTTTCAAACGCCATTCCATCAACTGCATCACACGCATCGTCGATTGTCGCATTGTTTCAAAATCTTCTCTGAACAGCTTCACTTGACCTTTGAACGAGTCGATCATATTGTCCGTAATTTTCAGACCATTTCTTGCGCTTTGCATTCGTTCATTGTCCGAGAACGCCACCGAACGAAACAGTAAAATTAAGTGAGCCGGTGGACATTCATTCATCATCCGTTCTCGCGACTCGTTGGCTGGAGCGCATTGTATGTAATTGGCCCACATGACCCAACTGGAGTGATTAGATGAATAGTGTGTGCCATGTATATCCTTCAGTTTGGCCACCATTTCCATTAGAGATACTGTGCTGTCCGCATTAGCTCTATCTCTCTTTTCGGGAATCAAAAGTTGTGCTGAGAACTTGGTGTGTGCAGCCTTGTTGCAAATTTTCTTTCCGAAGGAGTAAACGAAAATAGTCACATGTTTTCCTCTCAGTTTGCGCAAAAAATCCACGTTGACTTGTGACACAGGAGTAATTTTTTTGCTTCCTTGGGGCTGTAGAACCACAAACTTTTCAATTTCATTCCGGGTCGGCTGCTCACTTTCTGCCCACGTAAAAGAATCACCATCCAGCAGTGCCTCGCGTTTGATAAATTGCAATGAATTTGCCCACAACAAATCAAAAATTTCCTCCAGGCTTTCACCAGCAATCACCTTCTCGTTGTCGTCATTCAAGGCCTTCTGCCCCACGAATTCGCGATTCAAAAAATGACCCAAAAAGCAAAATTTCGACTCGTTTTCATCAGCCATTTTAACCGAACAGAACCTGCAATTTCTTTTTTATTTTTGATGCAGATACGCGAAACCGTTGATTGACAAACAAGTGAAACGAAACGTCAATGTTGATTCGTGTTGTGATCGTACGTAACGAGTAATAACGATGTGACACAAATCAGAAGTGTGAGAGCGATTCATCGAGAGAGAAATTTCGTCGTTTTAATTGGTTGGCGCAATTTACAATTTTCAATTATAATCGTCGTTGGAGACGAAATTGTTATTGGGTTCTCAATAATAGATCAGATAATAATACGGGTCATATCAACGCACTTCAAGCGAAAGTGGTACTGGAAATAGGGTACTGAAACTTGACAGTGCTCCATACAAAATTGTACACTGTAAAAATAGTGGGGATAAAATTTCATACAAAAAGTACTCTATTTGGCAGCTGTCATAAATATCACTTTTGCTTGAAGTGCGTTGGTCATATGCTTGCCGTCTGTAACAGGTTAATCGGTTTAAGTCAAGTAGATTTATCAGGGTGGGACGATCACCAAGGTGATCTTGAAACACAGATCTTGTGATCCTTTGTTTCCTTCCCGGTCATCATTTAAATCAAGACAACCTTCCGGTCGCCGCCAGGAATCTGTCCAAAGTGGCAGGTCCCAGGGCGACAACTTCGGAGGGTTGTACGACGTAATCTCCAAGGAGCCTGCGTCTTAGTTGAAGAAATTTAGGACATTCACAGATGACGTGTATGCCCGTTTCTTCTTCTAATCCGCAGGAGCACCAAGGAGTCGCCGAGAGCCTTAGCTTATTGAGGTGCCGATTCAGCCCGCAGTGTCCAGTAATTGCACCAACCACTCTCCTTATGCATTTCCGGTCCATGCTGAGCAAATCTTTAGCCCATCTAGCGGTCGGCCTCGGGAAGAATCGCTTCGTGTGAGCGCCTCCCTCGTACGCATTCCAGCGCTCCGAGTGTTTACCCTCCACCCATTTCGATCTCGCTTTTGCGCATATCGAATCGGGTATAGGTAGGTACGGTTCAAGCCCGTCTACGAGAGCAGCAGAGCCTGCTTTGGCAAGCTCATCCGCCTTCTCGTTTCCATCCACGCCAGAGTGTGCGGGGACCCAAACCAAGCAAATCCGGTTATTTTGACCCACCGAATTTAGCTAGTCTTTACATTCTTTGATTAGCTTGGAGATCGTTACGGGTGACGATATTGCTTTTATCATCCCCTCGTTATCGATACAGACCGTTACGTCCTCTCCTTGCGTTCCCAAAGGCAGAGCTTCTTGAACTCCTTTGAGCACTGCGAAGACTTCCGCCTGGGGGACGCTGGCAAACTTACCCAGGTGGAACCAGCTGCCTTCTTCGCTTTCTGGTCTGAAAACGCCGGCTCCGGTCCCTACCGAGGTTTTAGATCCGTCGGTTAATATGACTTTACCTTCCCTATGCAGATCTGTGGGCCAGCCGTTTAGCCAGTCCTGTCTGCCTGGGAACCTAACATTAAAGTTCCTGGTAAAGTCAACTACCGGTGTGAGCCTGTCCCTAGGCATGCTAAACACAGGATTCGCAATCACGTTCCTGATTTTTCCATGCCCCTGCAGGTAAGTCAAGTAAGTGTAGAGCTTTGGCTAGGGTAACTGGCGAGATCCATAAGAAGCGAAACTTGGTATAGTAATGAACCAGCTCAAACCCTTGGGTGTGATGAAATGTACTGTGATGCGGTGAACAACATTTTCGATTAGGTGTACTATTTGAATGGCCCCCCACCGCTATATTTATCGAATAGTTAGAAATTACCTCATTATTTAACATGTTCCAATTGAGCATGCAAACTATCGATAATCTTTTTGATCGTCACGATTCGCCGACACATATACATTCAGTTCATAACTCAACTTAACATGCACGTAAAATGCGAACAACTTACCAAATATTTGATTTACTGGTTTTAGTGTCATCTATTCCATCCACAACACTTATCGTTGATCCATTTATTTGAGGTTGCACATGCACACTGCCAGTGGTCGGAGACGAAAGTTGATTAATTTTGAATTTTTTCCTCATTTTTACTTTTTATTTTTCACTTTTTTTTTGATCTAATTAGTCTCTTAATAATCAGTTTTTCACTAACAATTTTTCATGATTGGTGGTCAAATTTGATGCGATTAAATAATACTGGTGATAAACGATACCTGAATGATCATCAGGGTCTATTTTTCGGAAAACATTTCCAAAATTTTTCTAAATTTTCGCGCATTTTCTTATGTTTTCCCTGACTTTCCAAAAAAAAAGTGGAGAAATTTTGGAATTTTTACTTTCTGAAAATAGTCCCTGTTATCATCAGTCAGTCAATAATCACTTGTTACAAGCATTTAAGGCCAATGATTACTTTATCTTGAACCCATAGAGGTAGACTACCTAGTTGAACCTGAAACTCAAACCCAAAATTCTGACGCAGAAGTAGTTAAAAGTGTTAACTAATCTGTGCGAGTCCAAGATTGCCGGGCATATCAAACGAACGTTTGTTGTTGGGATTGACGATTGTTCAAACTTTTTACACATTTACTGTTGATCTTGTTGAACTTCTAGCACACTGTTCGAGCAGCATTGACCCTCAACCGTTGCATGTCAAACTAGAAGTTCGTGATGCATCGTTCAATGCATTATCAATTATTTAGAAACCAATATTTGGTATAAGTGGGCTTCGTTGCTCATTAATATCTCTATAACGAGATAAAAAGCGGGTTAAGCTCTAACAAATATGAAGAAGACGGAGACTAGTTCATCGGAGTCCTAAGTGAATCGGTCATTTATCGATATTTCGTTTACGTGGTAACCAAGCTTTGGTTGAAGGCATAATATTGTTAGACATAAATCTTTGTGGCGAGAGTAATTAGCATTGTTGGCTCAGAGTAAGGAGTCAGGAAAGTATTTAATTTAGACGAATGGTAACCACTAAATCTAATCTCTGGAACACAGCAAAAATAAACTTAGAATTTACTCGTAAACACCACCACTTAGCACTTTGAATGAGAATTGTTTACCGATTGTAAATTAGTCGCTTTTATCTGGATTAAGCAAATACGCCACATAAACATCTGTCTCTCAGACAAATAGTCTACACAAATAATTCACGGTCGTCAAACGTTCAAATCAGATTAGGCATTTCAATAGTGCCATTCATTGTAATCGGTAAAGCTTCAACATTGAAACAGAAACGCGATACAGTTCATAATCAAATCACATCTGCTGTGTATGTTGTCACATAAATATTCCGCTTAAAATGGATATCGGATCGGAATCACGGCATTTAATTGCTCGCATTAAATTACTGCAATCATGCAAGACAAAACTGAACGAAACGGTATTTAACTAACTGTGTCCACGTTGTTTAGATGCGATATATTATGAATTTTCAACCGAGCTGTGCAAAACACTAGCATCAACTGATCATCTGATCAGGTATCAAAAACAGAAATAACAGCGAACTTTCGACAAATTATTTTTTTTCTCTTGTGGTTGTGTGACAACATTTGAATTGAAATGAGTTTGCCGAAGTTATACCCGCACAGGTGTGCTGTGCACGAAAGGTGTTTTTCTCTTTACGAACTCCAAAATGTACCTAACCTCAGAGTAGAGGCGTTTGAGTAAGCATAGTTGTAGGTTTTGTTAGGAGAGAAACATTGGGACGGAGAAAATAGGTTTCTGAAATGATAACTCAAATGGAAGTGCAATGGTCCAAGATTCGGTTCGGTTTTCATAATCATAAATGATTAAGTCAACCCCATCGTTTCTAATCGCCTCTACCGACTTTAACAAGGTCGTAAAAACAAAAATTCTTATCACTACCATCATGCATTATCAGCTACCATTCCTAATAGCTTTGCCAAAATTACGACTTTTAATCTCAGATCATGGTCCCATGTTAGTAAGTCGCCGTGATGCAAGTCCACAATACAAAAAATGTTGAATTGTGTCATTCACGCACATGAAAAACTTTAGATCAGTCTGGATATAGATCGAAACCCACTTTGTCCACAACATTCTAATAAACACACACACATACAAACAAAGCAACGTGCCTGTTACGGTTAATAACAAGTGCAGCCTGGACCACAGGTTTTACTTGTCTTCCGAACCACGCCTCGAAGTATGCAAATACTCTCGGAGGAAAATTAGGTGATTAATGGATATCTAGCCTAAATGTAGGCTAGATTATACATATACATAAAAATATAACTTATTTGGGTTAGATCATACGAGTCATTCTATATGAACATCGTTGCAGCCACCACACTACGCAACTACCCAAATTATGAAATAATCGCTAGAAAAATTCCATGTGGACACGGGAATCGAACCTGAGTCATTTTGTTGGAAGGCTAGTACGTAGCCATTGAGCCGTCCGTATGTGTCTGGTGAATTCCAATTTGCGATAGATTTACGTAAGTTAAATACATAAATTACGATGTACTAGGTCGAGATGAGCTTACATTGACAATGTAACATCGTCACGCCCGTCACCACATTTTTACTTCCTTCGTGACTCCATCAACTTGTTAAAGGTCAACGTGTGGTCGTTCTTCGCAATTTATCGCTTTTAATGTGCACTTATGCTGACAAAACCGTCTACAAATGGAAAACCCCTCTCTACAAGCGACATGACATATTTTATGAATGACCCCTCTCATCATATTGTTTACGATTTATTTATTTTGCATGCACGTAAGTGTTACCTGCCTACAACAGTTTAATCGGCCGATTGATTATTTAACGATATGTGCGATTATACGCGATGGTTAAAATTTCATTTATTATTAAAATGTTGAAAGTTGCCCAACGCGTAGATTGTTAAAGAAAAAGGTAATTTGTCTTCGTAAGGTGCGACGATATATAATTCACCGTATAAATGCATGCGGGACCAACAAATGTCTTTGAATTTGATAGGCTGACCAATTTAAAGAAAAGAAAAAACGTTGAAATTGATTGCCTTCTGATTTTCGGATTGTTCAGACAATTTTTTTTTGTTTCTTCGTGTCGTGTAGTAAAGTAGTACATGGCTCGCTGTATCGTAGTGCTTGGTGGTAAATAGAGGTGAATTGGATGAATTACAAAAGCTTTTTGAGAAGTTTAATTGAATTTCTATAACGCAAATGTGTACTGGCTTATATAATGAGCGTGATTAGTAATTGTAAACATTTTTTTTTCTGAAAAGAATGCCATTGAAGACTTGGTTGGTATACGGTGCCTGTTTAATTTTTTGTCCATTGATTTATATCTTTTTTTGTTGCACATTGACTGTTCGCATTTCGGACCAAGAACTTTGCGTATTGTGACCTGCATTTTTTCTGCGGTTCAATTGAATGATGATTGATGTTTAACCTTGGCGAATTAAGCCGAGCTGATTTTGTTTATTTTGAAATTTTTTGCTGGATGCTAAACATTATCGCTATTTGTTCGACATCGCAATCTTAGATTTCTCAACATGTCTAGGAAACGCATCAGCGCAGAGTCGTAGGAGCGATCACTGGACATTGTGGGCTGAATCGGCTTAAGAACAAGTTGAGTCTTTCGGCCAATCTTAGTCGCTCACGTGAACTTAAAGAAGAAATGGGCATAGAGATCATAATGTGAATGTCCTAAATTATTCCCACTTTGACACAGGATCCTAGGAGAAGGATGTGATACTACCTTCCGATGTTGTCGCCTTGGGACCTGTTACTCTGGATAAGTTCCTGGTGACCACAGAAAGGCTACTGTGATTTAAATGATGACCGGGAAAGGAACAAAGGGTTACTAGACATGTGTTTCGAGATCATGAATTGATCATCCTACCCTGACCCTAAATCCAGATATCGGCTGGAGTTGCATGGATAATGACTTTGTACTGGTTAAGCCTGACGAAATGAATTTTCTTAAATTAACTAAACAAGCTTACGAATAATGTTGTGAAAGGGGTTCCAGCAACGCACTTCGTTGGTTCCAGACTTTTTTCCCAATTTATGTTATTCATTCCACATTAGATATCCATATTGCTATTCCTACGTAGGTGTAAGAGTCTTGATGTTGGTAACATCGGTGAATTGTGTAATGACGTTTTGTTGGAAAAATCGTCAATTTTCAGAGTTCTCACACAGTAATAGGTCTTGGTAATATTATTACAAGTGCTAGTTGTCTCACTCTGCGCGTGTAAGCCGTAAATCTGAGTATAAAAGGGATCATACTAATATAAACGTGTGGGACTAGGCAAAACGGATAGTTGCTTTAATATTGCTAAGTTTTTTTAGGTGAGTGTGTAGGTAAAGTAGACAAATGCGAATGGTTGCTTGAATCCCTTTCGTAAACACATTGGTGGTGGTTATTGATTCACCTATCTTTTATACCGACCTTTACCGAAATCTCAAGCAGACAACTCAGGTAGTGAACGGAAAATTTTTCAATTTATTTTCATCAATCAATAACGAAACACATTAAAACAAATGTAATGAATTCCAGAACACAGTCTAGTCTGTGGAGACGGTGTTTGTTGTTAGAAATAATTTTTATCACTTGAATGCTTTTCGTTCAGGTGACGAGAGAGAATAAATTTAAATTGAATACAAAACTGAAAATATGTTTTAAGTCAACATTTGTACATTGAATTCTTCGTATTGATCCAAATATTATGTACAGTTTGACCTTGACTGTTTTCATTTCAGTTGTAAATTTGCAAAGCAAACGAAATGTGGAATGTGGTGTTCCTGAATAGTATCAGTATCCATACGAAGTACAGGGGTCTAATAGTTTAAGTATCACACTTGTAAAGCCTCAATTTCGAATCCACGACCATGAGTAAAATTGCAGTGAAGAATCATCGTTTTTTCTAAGCTTTCCTTCCCACTTTTTTGTCATTTTATCCTTTTACGAAATGTATTTCAAAGGCTATCTGTTTGATACCATAGACAAAATGCAAGTCGTTTTATCCTATTTTTTGGCGCGTAAGAGATTTAACCTGTTACAGGCGGCTGTCATCTGTTATCGACCACAACAGCAATAATAAGCGATAAGCTCTGACTAATGAGGCTTTATATAGCAAAAAAAGCATGTTTAAAACAAACGAAGTAAAAGATTTCTGAAATCAATCACTGAAAATCTTCGATCAAATGAAGTAATAGCTTCAACAGTAAATATCAGGCCTCACACGCTTTAAAAATCCTCCTATTTTAGGAGTTTTAAAAGGTTTTTAGTGCTAGGTCTTAGGAGATTCTTAGGAGCTTTCGTGATAAATTCATCATTGTAGAAATGCTGATAAGCCCTTATTTCTTGTTAAAAACTCATATTTTTCCATTTACAATGGCTATTTCTAAGAAGTCTCTATTACTTGTAACATCCTTCGATTTCCTACGTGCAAGGTATCTATATCATCATACAGGTTTGGAAATCACGAATCTATCACGAAAAATTCTAGTCTCACCCAAAGTTACCAAAAAGCGCTCAATTTTGGACATAGGTTGTAAAAGAGACGAAAAAGTTGGATTGTCTGATTTGAGATGTTTGTCTCGCCATACAAAAGTTTAAACTTTGACAAATTGTGACTAAGGGGGTATTATATATTACAATTTGATCGAGCTATCGTCACTGTACTCACCGAAAATTTTTAGAACTAAATAAAACCAATGAAACTACAAACATACGTAGAGTACACTTTCATTGAATAAAACGAATTCTTAATTTAAAGAAAATTATGTCACAAAAATCATGTGTATCTGAATCCAGGATAAACCAATACTAACATTTACTGAATTTCCAAAAACGATTGCTTTATTGTGATCTAAAGAGGAGATTCTTTTGAAAAACAGGCAGCCGAAATCGGACGCCTTTTCTAGTGGACTTTTTGATATGTGCCTAGATAGGTATTGGTCCTTTTAGAAGCCAAAACCACTTACAAAAAAAATCGTCTTAGCTTGTGTACCATTGGTCGATTACACTGAAGATGGTTAGACCACGCTAGCCTCTGACCGCCACTGGTTCCGGAGGTCGAAACAGCATTTTATCTCCACTTTCGCTTCACGCGATCCATGGGAAAGGGAAGAGTAATTGTGCTCTGTTTGTTTGTTTGTTTTGGTGATTGTTCTGCATATTAGATAACGCCACCCCTGGAGTTAGTCTGGCTTCCAGGTAAAATAAAGTTTTGTACCATTGGTGAGAGTTGACCAAAATCCGAAAACATGCACTTTTTTATTGAAATTTCTCGTAGGCTACGAAACCTACAAGCTCGTGTGGGTTGTCATTAGAAAGACAATTGCATGTTCTTTCGGGACAGTGAGTTATGAGCAGTTGAAAGTATGGGTAAAAAAAGAATAATTTCGGCGAACTTCTAACGGTTCCCGTGCATCCGAAAAGCAACAGAAACACAAAAAAAGGATTTCTTCAACTGAAACTGGGCTAAGCTTTCAAATAGTAGCAAACATGCACGGGTACTGTTTCGATGAATGTGGTTGTGGAATGAAAATTTGATGCTCAGTATCTCTACTCAAAAAATTTTGTGCACGTGATGTTTGATAAAAAAATATATTTTTGTAGCAACTTTTAGCTGCTGGTTCACTTTTTCGAAATAATTCTATCTTGACCAAAGGTTTCTAGGGCACATATTAAAAAATTCACTAGAAAATGCGTCCGATCCCTCAGAAGTGAGAAGGACCGCAGGCGAAATTTTTAAGTTATTTTACTCATCCATTGATTAGATTGATCTTGATCCTGATTTATGGAAGTTTATTGAAATTTTCGAAGTCTCATTTTAGGAGTTTTAGGAGGCTTTTTGAAATTTTAGGAATTTTAGGAGGCCTCCCTGAAATATGCTTGCCCTCTGTGACGAATTTTTTTACTTTGACACTTTCTTGGCATTGCGTCACATTCTAACGATTTTTCCGTGTGGCCAAGAAAAATCGCTGGGGTGCGAAGAAACGAAAAAATAAGATGAATCGACAAAACAAAAAACTTCACGGCTATACCGGAATGTTGTGACACATCTGAAGTATAAACAGTACAACCAATGTAAACATCGAGTCAATTGTTTCTCTTATCTAAGCAGAGCCGGATTATCCAATGGGCAAAGTGGGCCCGGCCCAGGGCGCTGGGAAAATTGGGGCGCTGAGATGTGAGAATTTTAGGCGCTCAGAAGTGAGAAATCAAATGTTTTGAAATTTGAAAATCGCAAAAAACTTTTCATTCGCTCCGCTCGCGATCGTTAACTCACTACTTCAGTGTCAGATGCCCAGGTCGCTAGAATCCTTAACCCGCCCCTGTATCTAAGTATTTGCATTTCCAACAGCCTGCCTGATATGATCATTTACTTACTACTGATACGTCATTACGGCAGGACAGTGATACTGAAAAAAAACGTTAAGATTCAGCAGTAATCGTCATATACAGTTTGCGAGTCGAAAATCGTTGTTTTCATCGAACTTCATGAACTTTCGACGGACTCAGAACGTGTGTTCACCTCAGCTTCGCCTCGAATCAACAGGATTCCCAACAGGAACTCGACTTTTCAATTTTATTAGTTGATAATGATCCTTGCAGTTAACTCGGGTTACATACTTTCCACTAATCGAAAGCAAAGTTTCCAAACAAGTACTTGTAATATTACACATCCCTCGCCTGAAAGATGCGTTTACAAAAGACTCAGCAGATTTTACAGCGCTCTCAGTGTTGGGGTCAGTAAAGCAGCAAATATACAAATCAAACGCTCAACCGTCGCTCGAAATAAAATTTTTATTCCACACACTGCAGTGTTTTTAGGGTTTAAAGCTTACAAAGTTGATTAGATATATGTTTGGTATACGAACCGCATTGATTTAAGGGTCGTTGAACAAAATTACACTGAATACGCCCGCGCTGGTCTCTCTTTACAGTTCAAAATAATTTCTCAAAATTTTGGTTCACATATTGTGTCTGCATCTCAACCGATGGATAAATAAATAAATTAAATTTGCGAATGATTCACTCCACTCCAAGCACATATAATGTCTAATAAGCATAAAGTCTGCGGCCGGAATCCCGTTTACTGTTCGGGTCCTCGGTAAACGCCAGCGAACAGAATGGCTCTGGACTTCTGATCGTAAATGAGGAACATGAACGGATGATCGCAGAAAAACTGAGCCGGATCCAATGGTCTGGACGAACGGAAAGTGAACAGAACTGTGGCCGCTGCAGCTGTCGATCCTTCTTCGTTCACTTCGATCTTGGCTTTATGTACTGCATCGTCCAGATGTAGATTGGCCTTGTCGCTGAAGCCAGTCAAATTGGCGGTTGAATCGAACAGATTTTTGATGCCCATGTCACTGAGTACCTGAATGTAAATCGAAAATTTACTTCTTCAGTTCCATTAAATTTTCCTTTTTTTGTGAACTTACCGGCACCATTTGATAGGTCTTTTCGAAACTGAATCTGGGCAACTGCAGCTCAACTTCTCGTGACACGCCCTCGTCAAGAGCTTCCTCTAAAGCTTGTGGTGTTAGGCGTGTAAGGACATTTTCCAAGCCATTCGGCACAAATGGCGGCAAAAAGATCATCATGGAAATTCCGTTATCCTCGCCGAGATAAGGAAGTTCTAGCACATGGCAGCCCAATCGTTCGTTGACCGCTGTAAATTTGTTGGTAAATTAAAGGTCCTACGCTCCGTAAATTGACGACAATGAACACCCTACGACTGCAAAACTTACCATGGTTGAACACCCCCTTTTTGTACATCATGTCGACGAAGTTATATTTTTCCGGAGTCGAATAGAAAATGCCTTTGAACGTTTCGTCCGCATTGAATTTCGATGCCCATTGCCCCTTGAAATAAGCGGCATTAGCCACAACCAAATCGGTGGCTTGTGTAATTGTGCCAGGTATAAGAATGTCTTTGATGTTGTTGTCTGTCACATTTTCCACAAATTTATTTATGTAGACGCGACTGTTCTCTGCATCCTTTTGAAAATCCAAACTTTCAAATTCCTCGTGAAAGAGATCCTTCATGCATTCCCTAGAGGGATAAATCAGAAATTGTTATCGAGCTCTGACCTCTGTCCCGAGAATAAAGGTCAAATTTACTTGAAACCAGCCTCTTTAGCCACAAATACTTTATCAGCTGTTCGGAAAATCACCGACGAATTGGCGGCTCTACGCTGTCTCAGCGATTCTTCCAACCGGTACGCTTGCATCACATCAAATTTGCTATTGGTCCAGTTCAGATTCAATACATTTTTCAGTTCCGTTTCTGTGGTGCCCTTGGCACCGAAATAGGTCAACAACAGTGCATGGAACGTACTGTATGGTGAGAAGAAAATATTTTCGCTGGGCGATGTGCTTTGCAGCGCTTTGAGCATGTTTAATGTGAATGTCTGTTCGCCTAAGTATAGTTTACTTCGGGCATCTTTATTGAACGGTTGTATGCTATCGTTGTCTGTCAAACATTGGCTCAGCGACAATGTGATCAAGGACAGTAGAAAAATTGCGATAAGCGTGTGCTGTGTCATTGTTGTGATTGTCTGAAACAATAAAGAAATTTAGTTATTTGATGCATTGAATGCAGTTACGCTTCTTTCGGAATTTCGAAAAGCTTTCGAATGTTTAAGCTTCCAACTTAAGCTGTAATCGCACTAACGCCGTTTAGCTCTCCGTTTATTTTTAACAATGGAAAGTGGGAGGAGCTTGTATCGTTTGATCTTAAGGCTGCGAGCGCACTTACGCCGTTTAGCACTCCGTTTACGAGTGAACAATGGAAGCTCCTCCCACTTTCCATTGTTAAAACATAAACGGAGAGCTAAACGGTGTAAGTGCGCTCGCAGCTTAACGGAGTAACGGCGTATGTGCGTAGAGACCTTCCAGTTAAAACAACTTGAAATTTGCAAAACATGGCCTTATATGGGAGGACATAGAGGGATTCTTTTGAATTTCAACTGACCGAAATCGGCGCTATTTATTCTGGGACTTTTTATATATATGTTTAGTTGGGCCTTGGTGCCTAGGCCCCAAAATCAGTCTCAGATATTTTTGATCTTCCATACTGGGCTGGTTGTAAGTGGCCAAAAGTTGAACAATGGGGTGTCGTAGTACGGATTTTATTTACGTAAGGTGGCGAGGACACGGGCGTGTATGGGTTCGTTAGAAAGCTGAGGGCGAGTACTCCTGGGGCAAATATTACCTTCATAAAATTTGATGATAAACGGCCGACAATATGACTTACTGAAAATTTCTGAAAATCGATGTAACCTCGGTGAACTTTGATGAGTGCTGTCACCTCACTAATTCAACTATTTGATTAAATTATTACTTATTATGAATGTGGGGGGCATCAGATTTACAGCGATACGCATATTTAGTAGTTTGGCGGAGTGAAACACACACGTAGTCACGCGCCAAAATACTACAAATGGGTATAGCTGTAAAGCTAAGGTCCCCCACATTCATAATAACTAATAATTTAATCAAATAACTGCATTAGTGAGGTCACAGCCCTCGTAAAAGTTCATCGAGGTTCCATCGATTCTGAGAAATTTTCCGGAGCTCATATTTTCGGCTGTTTATCATCAAATTTTTTTAAATTAACATTTCCAACGGTAGTACTCGACATCAGCTTTCCAACGAACCCAAAGACGCCAGTGTCCTCGTCACCTTACGGAAATGAAATCCGGACTACAAAACCCCATCTTTCGACTTTTGGCCACTGACAATCAGCTAGGTATGGAATATCAAAAATATCTGAGACTGGTTTTGGGGCCCAGGCACCGATTTCGATTAGTAGAAATTCAAAAGAATCCCTCATATCCTGTCGTGTTGGGTGAAGTTAATTTAGGTCATTCTGTAACATTGGAGAGCTTTCACGAACTTTTTTCAGCTTTCCTTTAATTCAAATTGCACAATTCATAGAAGGTCAAACTCCTTAAGAAACTGACCTACGGTCTTATGATTCAATATGGTTATACCGATGATAATACGTTATGTCGTTCGTTATTTAACGATTAAAGACTGATTTACCGATGGAACTCGTAAAATGTATGTCGTCAGTCAGCTATTACATGCGTATTAACTGTATTTCTCACACTGAGTTCCGGTTTCAACAATTTTCAATTTGTACGCAGTAACTAGGTCCCACCTTTTGGGCGGGTCAGGTCCCTTGACTGACAATTTTTTCAATATATTTTTGATCAATTTCATTGTTGAACTTCCGAAGCATCACTGATACAAATGCCTACATTTAATATATCGATTACTCTATACATGACAACAAAATTTGACAGAAAAAGTTCTTCAAATAAACCTTCGAACGTAAGACCGAATGATCTTTGAGTTCTCATTTTTCTTATAAATTTGCAGCAAGATTTTCAATCAACCACAAATCGTAAAAAAATGAGACTCGTGTGAATTACGGCCCTCGCTCCGCTCTGGCCGCAAACTTCCCACTCGTATGAGCTATCTATTATTCTGTTTGATTGCCATTTTGTCAAATTTTATCAGAGTAGATGCGAAGTTTTACGAATGTGGAACGATGAGAGGACTCTTTCACTTTGGTAAAAAATAAAAAACGCGATAGATGTTCTTCTCTTACAGTTTTGTACAAAAAAGGAAGTCCCCCGGTACTTACTAAATTTACAAAACCTTCAATCGTGAATAAAATTTGGATGGTAATAAACGACCGATAAATTTTGTCGTTTCTTCACTTTTGTCGATTTTTTTCGTCGATTCAGAAAGCGACAAAAGTGAAGAATTGACGAAACGTCTCTAAGTTACATTTCGTAGAAGGATGAATTCCCTAGGAACGAACAAAACGCCTTCTCGTTAAGTTTTGTAAAAGGATGAATTCACGAGCCTTTGCATTACATTTCGTAGAAGGATGAATTCCCTAGGAGCGAACAAAACGCCTTCTCATTACATTTCGATGAAGGATGGAGTCCCTAGGAACGAACCGCCTTTGCTTTATATTTCCAAAATCGACAAAGTGTGAAGGAAAGCCTTTTTTTACTGATTTACTGAAGAGGTGCCAGCGACATGTACCACATTTCTATCGGTATTTTATTATTTTTTATCGGTAAAATTGAATTTGTCTATCGGGCGAATATAATGTCCCATAAAATTATCACGACTCGTGAGAATTACGGCCCTCGCTTCGCTCTGGCCGCAAACTTCACACTCGTATGGGAGTTGTAAAATATTTTGTTTGATTGTTGGAATAATGAATTTTAAAAAAATATTCAGAAATTAGTTGAGAATGACTTATCTTATATTGCCTACAAAGAATGATGGTTACATTTAACATAAAATTTCCTGCACTTTTCAATCATAGTGTGCTCATTTGATAGCAGGCATTTTTCTGCCGTAAAACATTGAGTAAAAAACATCTTTCTTTGGTATAGTAGACGCATTAAATTTGATAGTCAACTATCAAGTTGTTAGTCAACTATCAAATTTGATAATCAACTATAAAGTTGTTAGTCAACTATCAAATTTGATAGTCAACTATCAGATTTGTTAGCAGTTCACTAACAAGAGATGTTTACCGGTTAGCGGCTGGGCATGTACTGACGAAATTTTTCTTTTTACTTGTTTCATGCACATTATCGAAAACATACTTATACGATTTACACACACTACGCAACAAAATCAAATTTCATCAAAGTAATCTTTTTCGATTGAGACTATAAACAACAGTGTAAAATCCTGTTTTTCTGGGATAGCTTCCAGATCATTCGTCCCACATAGCCCATCTTCGAACTTAGCCTCGGTATTTTACTTCCTCATATTTTAAAAAAAGATTCATCCAAATTGGGTAAAAATTACTCAAGTTATCGTGCCCTCAACGATTTTTTGTTACCCACATTTAACGTTTTTCATACCATTTCATTCATTTTCAATCACAGTGAACCTTTTTGTTACCCACATATTTCGGTATTTTCTGGTGTAAGACCCTGACTTTCAGTCAAGGGAACAAGTATACCTCAACCGTGTGTTGACATTGTTTCTCTATCTCTCTCTCTCTATTTGTCATTTTTTATTTACAACAAAACCGAATCACAATAACAAAGACCGCCAACTACGTAAAACCATCAGATCATACCAAAATACTTTCGATCCGGTATTGCATGGTACATTATAATGTAATGACTCATCGATGTGCATCGATGATCGTTATTTTTTATGGAAATTGTAACGTCCATATCCGTTCACGTATTGATGGTTTCGTTGGATGTTACTTCATAAATGTTTCGAGTTTCACGCAGGGCAATTATAATGACTAAAAAAGACAATGACAACAAAACGTTAATGAATGAGAGTACATCTCGTTACTATACCACTTTCTCTTAGCAGGCAAATCCAGTGATTCAGAAGGTATTGAATGGAAAGTGTTTTATTTGAAAATTCAATGTCTCTGTAATGATAAGACATTATTGCCGTTTGAGGATTTGTTTCTTTAGGTTCAATGAAGATGTTAAGATAGTTCTGTTGTAGTTGGTAAAAGACTTCGGTCACGTGCTCAGTACGACAATATTCAGTGTTCCACAGATCTTTCTTCAGGAAGATTTTTTCATAAAATAAATTGTCGAAAATTAAGACAAATTTTAGAGGAAAAGTCCTGGGAAAATTAAAAGCGATCCAAGTAGTTCTGAGTGTCTTTACGACTTTACCAGTCGTAGGCGAGAGAACACAAAGCAGATGAGTGAGACTTTCCATCCAAATTGTGTTTACATTGAAACAAACTTTATTTCGAAACATGTTTGCGTTATAGTGTGTTACATTAACATGTTCCACGCCAATGACAAAATGCTCAAATTAGTCAATCGAGCACGAAAATAATGCAAATATTTTGATAAGTTTTCGTGTTTAAAACTCGTTACCTGTGCGTCAGCAGAAAATCACTCAATTAAAAACCGAATCGCACTTCCGCATCACAGCGTTTTGATTTAAATTTAAATATTTTGGTGGAAATTCAAACATATTGAAAGTAACTGAGCCGTAGCCTGATGGGAATATAGGCGCAAATTGCTAACTCTTCAAACTATAGAGCCTACAATTCACGCCGTAAGTGCGGTCGAAATTTAAAATGGAAAGTGCGGAGGTCTTTCTAACGTAACGTCATTTTCATACAAGGAAGCGTTGAAATGTACTTTTCGGTTCACTTTTTCATCAAATCGTTCACTTAAAATTTTAGGCACACTTACGGCGTGAATTGATTGATGGCAGATACAGTGTTAATTAGCTTTTATGCGGCTGAATTACAACATCAACATAATAAAATTAGTCTGATATGCGCCCCATCTCCCCGGATTTATAGTCTAGCTCCGGCACTGTAAAGTAAATCCTCGGTCACATGAACAAAGACTATAAATAAATCAATAGAACAAGCTGCCACTTTGGAAAAACCATTTGCGTTTTTATTTTAAAATAATAAAAAAAAGTAAAACTCAAGTTTCAACTAGGTATACAACCATAATGTTTAACCGACAACGCATAACCATACAATAGAAATTACTTTGGCGAGTGAAAAAACATGGAAATTATTTGCATTTTAATAGTTTAGTATGGTTTTTGTTAGCAAGATCAAGGTTCGGAATAAGTGTGACGACATGGAAATTCGCTTTAGTTTATTGGTTTAAATTGGTTTGAACAAAATTCCCGAAGTGATTAAATTACTATATAAAAACAACAACAACAACTTTCCAGATGGGCCAGCGAATAAAATGTTGTTTTTTTTTACTCGCTGCGACCATCGGAAACTCGTTTTTTCTCACGAACACCGTTCAAACTCGTCTCAGGGAATCTTCACCAGTAAAATAACTTTGAATTGCTGTGATCGAACAATGTGGCTGTATAAGGATTGGATAAGTTTTCACACGGTACATGCTTCGAAAACCGTACCTTTCATGTTTCAAGCACTACCTAGGAGCCATTAGCATCCATCACATAACTCGGGATAAAAGTGAAAAGTCTTCGCCTCGTATTGAAAAAGAACTCTACTACGAAAACTCTACTTTTCAACATTTTGTACTAAGTTATGTAAAGAAGTATTGGCAACAAGGGCAGTCTGGACGTGACTGCTGAACCACGCCTCTAAGTACGTAAATACTCTCTGGTGAAAGTTGGGTGCTTAATTGATACCTCGCCTAAAATATAGCCTAAACAGAATAACTTCGTATATGGGTTACATCATGCGAATCATTCAGTGTGTGCATCGTTACAGTCATCAAACACACTTCATACCCAAATTATGAAGCGAACTTTAGGACTTTACCATTTGGAATTGTCTGACCCGGGAATCGAACCCGGATCATTTTGGTGGAAGGCTAGTACAATTACTTGAAGTGACACTTATCAGGTTGACTTGAAACTTTTTTAACGTACTTTTTGCAATGAACAGAGGTCACAAGACTTGGACAGATGCGTCGATTCGGTGTACCATCGAAAATTATTTTAAAATGTCCCTTCACGTCATTCAAGTTGACCTAAGAAGTTGGAAGTTGAAAATTCAGGTCGGATCAAAGGTAATTTCCTCTCTTGTATACTCGATACTTCTACAATCTTCGGCTGGGGGCAAAATTAGTAACGCATATTTCATACAGAACTGTCGTCACCGCTAAGCTAGTTACCTAGTTGTCGGAGTTAGTCTTTTCTGTTTTATGTGTAACGACGTTCGCGTTTCACATTGCGCGTGTAGTGTAATTATGAATTGTCTGGCCGCAAACTATAAATGATAATTTTCCAAGCGTTACTATTATCAAACGAACATCATTAATTTCAACCTGACCTCATAATTTGTTGGCAATAACATAAAAAATAATTATTTCCGAAATGAAATTAAATGTTTTTTATCACTTTTGCTGGGTGGTGCTGGTAACCCAATTAACCTTTTATTTACCAAACATAAAATTCACGTAAAATTAATCTTTGAGTATGTTCTACGTTCTAGGTTTCGAGTCGATTAAACGAAAAGTAGTTGAAAATGAAGGAAAGATCGCAGTTTATTTGGACGAGGGGCAGATGGTAATATTAGTTAACCTTTCATTAGGGCAATAATTCCAAAAAATTCTGAAATTCTTTAGAATTTTTCCGGAATTATTCGGAATTTCAGAATCAAAATTCTCAAAAACAGCCCTGATATCACATCGCTATACAGATTTTGCTGTAATAGTAGTCAAAACCAAGGTTCTTTCAGAAACTTGGTCAGAACAAATCGATTATTTTTCTCTTCCCTATCGGCAACTGATAAACAGCCCAATGCAGATATAAAACACAAAAGTACAGTGAACGACATCTCAAATGTCTCACTGTCATTTTTTTCAGAGAATGTCATTGTGAATTTGCAATGACACAATAAAATTCTCAGAAAAATTTGACAGTGAGACATTTGAGATGTCGTTCACTGTAATTGATTATTCTCTCTACTAACAAGAAAACATTTTTTCACATAAACTTGTGTTGAATTCAGGGACACATGACTACATTAATTTATGAGTTGTAGTTTGATGAAATGTCAAAGGAACGTGTTCGTGATTGCATGCGAATGTTCCATGTCATTTTTATTAGTTTTATCCTTTTACGGAAGGCCGGTTAAGTCAGCAGTTATAGAAAGTGACAATACAAGAGCTTTTTGACTTAATGTAATCTTTATTATAGTAAAATATATGTTCAAACTAATGAAGTAAAAGATTTTGCATCAGCTAATTGAAAATGCATAGATTAAGAGGCATCGGTGCATTGCTGAAGAGCATACATTTGGACGATTTTTAAATACAGGATTTTTGTTTACTTTCGATGATATCTTTCTACTACAATCCTTTTTGAAAAATGTACGGCCGCAATAACGACCACGAATGTGTTAGCTTTCAACGGAAAATAGATTTGGTTGTAACTGCTTAACCACCTCTGAGAACAATGAGCAGTCTATGAAAATTTTGTTAAACTGCTCGCTTTTCTCAGAGCTGGTCGAACGACACCAACCAAAACTTTTTCTTAAAGCTAACACATTAGTGGTCGTTATTGCGGTCGTACATTTTTCAAAAAGGATTCTGATGAAAAGATAGCATCAAAAATGAGGTACGAGACACGCAAATGTAGGCTACAATGTTAGCTAAGTACCGATGCCTCTTAAGGGATGTAACAGTCTCGATAATAATATACATTGATTATTGATTGAACCATAAAAGGCTAAGCTGTCTTCCTTAGAAGACAACATAATATTCAAGTCTTAATGTCCAAACAACTATTACAGCTCCCAATTTGAGATGGTTGCAAAATTGTCAGTTACTCAGCTAATAAAAAGTCAAGATATCAAGAAATTTGTTGAAAAGACGGATTTTCCCAGATAGACTATGCAAAATGAACAGCTCAATCATTCAAATAACATCACGTTGTTGTCTAAGACGATTTAACCTTCAAATAACACGAACAATTTAATGGAATTCGTCGTGTAATTGCTTGAGTTATTCAAGACCAGAAAAAAAGTCAACAAAAACATTGCGTACGGTCGTTTAGGAATGACAAAAACTTTCAGCTAAAATCCGCAGTAATTCTGTGTACGGTGTGTATACAGTCTCGGGGTATAAGTATGTGGATATGTCTTGTATACCTTAAAAATAGTCTAAAATTAACAGTGATTCAGATGGCAATCTGGTCACATCCTCAAGTTATTTAACAAACATTTCGACCTGAGCACACACCATTTGGATACCCAACTTGTTTCACAAACAAAATGTCAACACTTGAATTATAATGTGTTATACAATCTGTAAGAAGTGCTGGTGGTATGTTATGCACACAGTGACGTCTCCGTCCATTTCCATATCTCGAATGTAATTTAATTACATTCACAAACAAACACAATATGCAAATTGATTTTCGGTTTTGTAAAAACATTTTTTTTGTTCGTTCGAACAGCGACTGATACAGTCACTAAGAGTGGTCGGATACATGAATGCGTGTATTAGCTTGCATAGACGATGGAAAGTTATAATAAAATTGAAACTTTCGATTTCTTTGCAAGACATCATCAGAGTTGTACATTAATGTTGTTAACAGTCACGTTTCTTTTACACCGATGGTATCATCAATTACACTAACACGAACTAGTAATACGCACCTTTTGCCTTTTAGTAATCCAGTTTTCTTTCGGTATCGATGCAATTTCAACAAAAGATTAGCTCCTGTAATCTTCTCAATTGCAATTCTTATAGATCGCGATCACTGAGAGAGAAAAAAAAAAAATTTAAACAAATCCGACTGAACGTATTGACGGTTACTTGAACACTGAGTTGTGATTTTATTTTGTTGTTAATGAAGTTTCCATACGAATAAAATGTGGTTGTGTATAATGGGAATGATGGAGACTCGACCAATTAATTTTTTTTTTCATGAAATTGAAGAGAAGAGAACTTTCAGAGTGAGAATGCACACTCTTTTGCCGCGTGAGCGATACAATTGATTCATTTACTACATTGTATAGTTCAGTCAAAACAGAAGAATAAACAAAATCAATTGGCTGTTACGGAACTCAACTGTATTGTCGCTATGATCGATATTGCAGTAGCGGCCTTAAAGATGTGTTACACTAACATCACATGACCTTGTAAATAATCAGGCTGCAACATCAGGAGGATGGTAGTGAACGCAAATTTTGGTCTGATCTCGATTTGAGGATTGTTGTCTGTTCATTTTCCGAAGTTCGAATGTTCGATCCCAAATGATAATCATATTTACCTTAGATGTACCCTTTAAGGATAAGGATAGTATGGTAAAATAAAATACTTTTAGGCTAGTTTTCTAGCTCGCCGAGCTCGCCTTAAAAATACATTCTGAAACCAGTTGCTTAGACCAGTTAAGACATTTGTAATATTTCGTAGATCAGCTATGGCACTGTAATTAGTGTGATTATATGGGTGTGGACCAGCTGTTAAAGCAGCCGAGGCAATGCCAGACACAAGTTTAGTGTTGACATTTTAACTGTAAACCAACCTTACACCAACATTCACTTGCGTTTGTTCTACTTCGAAGCACCAGATACCAGCATCTTTTCCGAGAATAATGCGCAGTATCTATATATTTACCAAGGTAAATATAGTGAGGAGGTAATGCCACGCAGACATAGCACATAAGTTCGATGCCAATGACATCTTTCTTTAAAATGGTTGAATACGAATTATTTGTATTTCACAAAAATATTTTCGCTATCTCACAACAGATGGCCTGACTTTCTATTCCATTTTTTGCTTTCAACGAAGGGATGAGATGGCGTTTGCATCGAACTTTCGTGCCACCGCACATCTGATTCGGTTATATATGACACACTATATTTCCCTAAATCTAGTACTTCGATTAAAATCAGAATTTTTTTAGACATATTGTTACAGTTGATGCTGCAAGGTTCTCAAAGAAAACGGTAAGACTCTTCGTAAGTTGAGAGATTATTATTATTATCTAACTTAATAACGGTTTTCACATTAGTCCCATCGTGTCAACTTGATAAAAATAAATATTTTCTTCAACTAAATTTTACTATTTGTCAAAATATGTGTGATCGCCTTCGTAAGTGTCTTAACCTGGTCTTTCAGAAGCTTGCAATGATTTCTGCCATAGCACTGCTACTAGCTCGAACACTCATTATATCAACGTCAAAATAGCCTCCAAATTTCAAAGATGTATGCACTGATAAAAAAGATTTTGGCGGTGTAGTACGGATATGTATGATATACTTCTGTTATGCATAGTATGCGTCGGGTATGTATGGCAAACATGTCGTATGTAAAGTTTACCATACATCTCACGCGTGTTGTTGACGTAGGACATGTGTAAAATTTTGGTATGCAAATCTAATCGCAAAATTACCTCATACGCCCAACACGTTTTAGAAAAGCATACGTGTTGGATGTTTGTATACACATGGTAAGTATGATGTCGAAAGATCATACTTGTTGTACACCGTACACTGTGTATTTTAAATGAAGGCGAGTTCTGGAATCGAATACGCTAAAAAAGACTTTTGGTCCGTGGTACGATTAGTATTGTTCATATTGGAGGGAGAAAAAGTTTTTGGTCATAGATGCGAAGAAATATATTTTCAGAGTTTCATAATGTGTGTCATGTAAGTAAACGTACAGCGTGTATAAGCACTTCGTGTGGAAACGTGCTCCACGTTTACCTTCTTCTACCAACACTTCACAATGCGACTATCAATGTAGTATGTCCTAATAGCAACATTGGTTGAAGCGCCGCTCCGAGATTAAGAGGTCTCCAGTTCAAACCCAGATGTGATCCGAAAATAGCTGTATGCCTGCCAATTTGCACGTCTACTACGTATAGTATACGTCCAGCGCGTTAAATTTTCTATATCAGTGTGCGTGTAAGATTGCATGTGTTGTGCGGTTTTATTCATACTAACAAATCATGACTCCTGTCTGCCTATTCAGATAGCATTATCCTTCAAATATTCTTTATGTTCATGCTGGGCTGGTAGCAGAGCTCTGCCAATCAGGGCCTATTTCCATGATCCGAGATCTTTGCTCACGTGGAAAATTTCGCTATAGATAGAATATGTGGTTTAGTAGTTTGAAGATTTTTTTTTATTTTAATCGAGATAAGTCAAAATAACAATCTCCGAGATATTTTCTGACAGAAAACAAGTTTCCGAGGGGTTGGATGGGGTTAAAAATCATCGAAAATTAGTTTTGGCATTTTTTTTAAATTTATTTTTATAAAGATTGTGGTTATCGTTGTCATTTTTAAAATACATTTGTTACAATCAGACAAATTGACAAATAAAAAAAAATTATTTTTAAAAAACATTTTTCTAAATTTTACATTAAACATTTTTTTTTTGTTGTACTTTCTTTTATATCATTTTCGTTTTTAAGTTGATTTAAATATTTTGTTTTTGTTTGTTTGTTTCACTTGGATATACATCAAATTTGATTTAGTTTTTATTAATAAAATATATTGCATTTCAACATTGATTTAAAATTTGTAGTTTTTCATTTTCTTTTTAATTCAGAGCTCATTTTTATAGTTAAATATTCGTAAATAAATAAATTAAATAGAACGAACAATTTTATATCAACAATTATACTTAAGATTAAGAAAATAGCTCCTGAATGACTTTGCATAATTATGAGTTAACTTTGTTGAAATTGGACATTTTTCACAATAATTTTATTTTTAGTAAAAACATAACCGAACAAAAAATAGTCCAAAGCTTTTCAGTCGAATCAACATAACTAGTATTTTTTACAATACTTCTCTAAATAATCTAAAATCGCTTTGCTATTTCACACAAGATGTCGTTGTAATAAACCCGGTGACTAGTTGGCATTACAAACATCGGACTGATTTCAACGACATCTTGTGTGAAATAGCGAAGCGATGATAGAACTTTGAGAGTGTGTAGAGTATAGAGGACAATAATGGTGTAATACCGCTCCAGAAACTTGCAATCTTGCTGCTAAAAAAATCAAGATCTTATATAAGGATGTCACGCATACTATCATACAACTTTTCATTGAGAGAGGAAATTTATTCGTCACTTGATCATCAAGGCTCTTTCCATGCAAAAATAAATTCCATCTCTCTTAAAAGGTTCTAACTCAATGATTTTGTCCCTGTTGTCGTCGAGCCAAAAATTATGACAATTCCTTAATGAACAAACTAGTACCTTAGCCGTTTGGTGTGATTGCAATATATTTTCACACAAGGGACATTACATGCTTTGCTCTCACAAGAGGCCAACTAGTTGAGAAGTAAAAATTAAAAGCTGAAGGGAAAGGTCTTTCGAACTCTCTCTCTATCTCTCTCTCTCGATCAGACGTGAAAGTACGCAAATGCAGAAAACCATCATTTAATGAATAAACGGACCAAACAGGTGGGATGTGCTCCTTGAACAAATTGTTGTATCCTCTTTGTATATCGATTGAATACAGATCTGTCGACATTATATTATTAACATTCAAAAACGTCAATCGTATCACGATATATTCGTTATAGTAGATTATTCACCTCTGTCCACATGTTTATTTAGACACTTGGGGAGTTGTTGCATGAGCTGAAGGCGAAATATTAGCACTTTTTCAATGCTATTATTTCACCTAGGTAGATAAAATCTATTACTTCTTGATAAACTGATGACAGCACAATGCTGGTCATAGAAACCCTCACAAAAGCGGAATCATTTACAAACAACAACTCCCTGATCAGAAACATGTCGAATTTCACTTTCTGTTAAGAAATAACTATTGTTCAATGAGGTAGTGGGAAATTGCATTTCGAGGACCACAAGTCACCGGAGAAAATTCGATTTCAAACTTTTTTTCCCGACAAAGTCTTCCAAAGTTTCAGCGGAGGGGAGAAAAAACTATTTTCTCGCCTGCATTGTACAAAAAAAAATTGTAACTCAATCAATTATCGGACTTTGGCTCTGGTATTGTGGACCTGAGTTATAACTACGGCGGGATAGAGCTTGGTTTTTGGTCTTGCCTAGCTGATTGGAATGACAAGTTATGTGAGAACTTGATTCCTGCCACAGTGTAAGGCGTATATAATTTTATACATAAATTCTTCTTTTTTTTCTACATGCCCCCCATGAGATTTCGAACCTAAGCATACCAAACATCATAATTTCTTTCGAAAAGCAACGACACTAACCACTCACCTATCGAGGCATGGTGAGTATGTACGATAAAATTGAGCGAAAGAAAAGATGAAGAGAAAAAGAGTGTGTTGCGCATGTGTGGCTATAAATGTGTGTGTGTGATGTGAGCTCGCTGTTAACTTTCTGTTTATTTTGAAAACTTTGGTATTTATGTGAATGGTTTTGGGTAAATTACATCAATGTACTGTAATAAGTAGATGAAACATTTTTGTGGGTTGCCTCTAATGACCACAAGATTTAACAATATCCAATTCGTTGAGACAATAAAGCTTTCAGGTTTCAAGAATTTTGTATTGAATTCTCAATCTTAATAATAAGCCCTGTTCAGAACAGGCTGTTCTTAGCACATAAACGCGGTATCGAGGTGTGTTTAATCGTTACAAGCGTTTGATGATTATAGTGAATCACTTCCAAAATATATGTGCTGCAAGGAATGGAATTTGGTATTCGAATCGAGATTCTAATGCTAAAATAGAAAAACAAAATTTCTGGACAGTTTCGTTTAGTAATGTTGACGTTGACATTGACGAAAAACCTTGGCACTAACTTAATCGTAAATCTTACCATTAACATCTCTCTTAACTTAGTAAAAAATGTAAAATATTTCTTAGACATAAGACATGCTCATATCGCGAGTAAAAAAACAAAACAAACAAAAGTTTACATAAAGGCAAGACAAGGATTTCGGAACGTCCGATCACAAAAACTAACACTTCTCATTTACACAAATCACAAATTCGTTTTCAGAGAGAAGACCGATCAAAAGAAGAAACTTTGTAGACTCGAAAAAAACGCGTCTACAGTTCAAGCATCTAAGGTTTCTCTTATGTTTGAGGTTCCCTAGATTTGTGTTGTAAATCGAAATTCGCAAGTGTCCTACAGAAGAAGTCTGAGCCCGATTATAGCCAATAGAAAATCTCAATGGAGTGGTAAAACGGAGAAATTCACATCAACACTTGGGAAATAGTTTCCCCAGCAGGAAGTTAACTGTGGCGTTTCTTATTCTTATCAATAAATCGAGGCAAATTTCGAGTTTTGATTTCGTTGTTCGTGCAGGAAATACAGAGCACAAAGTTAGGACAAAAGCGAATTTTTGGAAATCGTTCCCATAATGAAAAATTGATCTCCGAAAATATTACAAAGGGAACAGTTTGTGCAAACGGAGCATATTGGTCAGAAATCATTTTATTTTCCCTGAGTGTTTAAGAATTACTAGCACCGAATGGACGATAAAATGGAGAAAAAAAGAAATCAATTGAACGAAAGCAAAATGAGTGAAAATAAAATGTACAAAAATTGAGATCATGCGTGCACACACTGACGACTTGAATGCAGTGCAATAAATAAATTTCTTTTCTCAAAAAAACATTCTAAATGAATCCTATCCATGAGTTGGACTGTCGGTTAAACGGTGCTTTGTTGTTCTAGCCTTGCTACAAGAAGCTCGGCGCAATGAATTCACACTTCCGCCGAATCCATCATGACAATCCAGCGATTCTGACGAGAATGCTGCGTTGTTTCAGCAAAAAAATTGGATTTTCATTAAAAATATTTCATTAACAAGTGGATCGGATCCGAAGATCATCGATCCTAGTGAATCATCCCAGCCGAATGCGATCAGAAAAATGGTTAGCTGAAGATTACTCACCCTTATCGGTTGGGGAACCCAACGTTAAACTGCTTAGACTAGAACTTAAATGGTATGGTCTCGGTGACGGTGGAACTGGTGCGGATTCTTCGACTGGAAGACAAGTTTCGACCATTGCTTCCAAGCAGTTGACAAACAGTTCGGATGACTCTCCCATCATGTTGTACTAGAAATTTATAGAAAAACAAATTATTTTTGGATCGGACTCAGGCTCGGGATGATGGCCATAGTGGCGGATCTCGGCCGTTTGCTTTCATCAGCAAAAATATTTTGACTGTCGCTTTAGCCCTGTATAGCCCTGTCGTGGGATGAAAAAGATAAATGTCTAAAACCGAAACACCAACCTTTGTGAATGGACCGGCAAATCGCCACAAACCGCCGAAGCCACAACTTTGCAGAAAATGCAATTGTTGCTGTGACGCATCTTCTGTGGCTAACATATTCTGTATTATACTTTGCACGGCCATCAAAACCAGCTGGTCATTCGACACCGACAAGATATTGTTTATCTTCTGATCGAGCAACGAATGTCTGAAAACAAAAACAAAAAAATCGAAAATTTGTGTGTGTGCAACTGATGTTACTGAGGATTCGTTCTTACATCACCGGAAAGACACGTGGAAAAACAACGGATCCTTCAGCTAAATACTGATAGAGAACTCGCGTTTCCGTTTCATCGGTGGAGTATTTCACTAATGTGGCCAATACTGTTAGGACTAGTGCTTGCGTTGACAAGTCTGGCAGAACTTCCGGGTCCAGTAGAACGTTCGATTCATTTGATACAGACGACCGTGATCCGCGTTCCTATATGCAAAGTATGGATTAGGGTCTTCCATTCATAAATTGGGGATTGTTTTAGCAATATAGCAGTGCAGTAATTGTACAAAGTATACTTCGTCTAGATCTAGGTATACCTACGCTAAATTGTATCTTGTTACAAGGTTTCTATGGCGTTTTAAAAAAAGTGAAAATTTTCTATTTAAAACAAAAGGAAAACTTTTCGACTCGATTCAATGTTTTGTTTTTCTCGTCGAAAATAAAAATTTCTTTTAGCTCGATATAGTCAGCGTCCAATAGTTTGCGCTTCCGATTTGTCCGTTCCGACAATTTACACTTTCTTATCGAAACTAAAATCACTACAAAACATAAACTACCAGATTGTCCACATTGAAGAATACCTGATGGTCATCAATTCCAGACGAATTTTTCGGATCTTTTGTTGTCGGTACCGAAAATGATCTTTGCGTTTTGAAAAGAACTCTTGCACTTTGCTGGTTATATTTTTTCGTTGTTTAATTTTTGATTTTGATTTTAATTTTTTTTAAATTAATGGAGGGAACAGAAAAACAACAAAAAATCGGGGTAGGGGTGATGGTCAAAGGTCACAAAAGTTTTATTTTTCACAGCGGTTCAATTGTGATTCATCGAAGATTTTCGTTTCATTATTTGGTTTAAATTCAATGTCAATTTTTTCGTTGTTGTTTAACAATCAGCAATAAAACGACCATACATATTACAACCAAAATTTTAAATTAACAAAAGAAAAATTAGTCGGAGAGAACGAACCATATGATTTGTTGAACGAAAATTTATCCAACCCGCATGCAAAGGCACAATAAAATTAAAAGAAAACGAACGAACAACAAATTTGAAGCACACAAATAATAGTTTTTGTTTAATCCAGTAGAATAGTTTTTGATTTTTTTAAATTTTTAATTGTAAAATCAAGTTGATGTTGAGTTGAAGACAATCCAGAACAAGGCAAGCAGCAGGCAATTGCAGAAAAGAAAAGAGAAATGAAAATTGCTTTTGATTAACATTTGTACGGAAAGAAAATAAAAAAAAAGTTTGAATTTTTTCTTAACTTAAAAACATTTTGTCTGTAACGAGCGACAAAACGAAAACTAGTAGTTTATGTACGGTGCCAGCTGTAGTACTGTTTGGTATCGAGATTCAATGATTTTCTCGACATATTTTTAACTTGAGAGTGTTGATTGACTAAATTTTCAGATTACAGTGCGATTCAACAATAAGGTTACACTTTTAAGCTTTTTCTTCCAGAGATCGTTTCAATGTTTTTATTCACATCTCTATGTAAACCTAGTTATCTCTCTACACGTACGATTGAATCAGAACACGCGCACACACAGTGATGTATGAAAATCTGAGCAAACGAGAAGCTGAACCCGGAACGAAAAAGTATAATATTGATACTCAAATGTCAAAGTAGAACATACGAGAACCATTTTTTGAGCATTTTTCTAAGAATTTTGTGGAAACGTTAGTCTTTGGGTCTGACTGTGACCAACACAAATCAATTATTACCCTGTTACAGAATGCTGTGATCTGTTATCGACAACGACAGCAAAAATAAACGGCCAAGCTCTGACTGATGAGGTCTCATACAGCAAAAATCATTTTCAAAACAAATGAAGTAAAAGATTTCTGAAATTAATTTCTGAAAATTTGTTATCAAATGAAGTGATAGTTTGAATAGTAAAACTGTTGATATGCTTGCCGTCTGCGACAGGTTAACTTGGACCCTAGCGTTACAACAAATGCAGAGAATAAAAGTAAGGCGACCTTTTTATTCCTTTAATAAATGTCATTTTTCAGAATGAGAACCTATGCTTGACAGAAATTATGGTCTCAACACCCAAAATCTTTTTTTAAGAAAAAGTTTTTCCATATTTCCTCAAGTTTCGTCGTTTGTCCTGGATTTTCCGATTTTTCCCTAATTTTATTTTTGAAAAAATTCGAAAAAACGTGAAAAATAAGGACAAAGATTTACCAAAAATAGTGCATGGATGCACCCGATGCAATTCTGTAAAGTCTTTAGGTAATCGTTGAAAGAAATGTCCAGACCACGTAAAGAACTAAGCAAGAAAAATCTCGAATTTTGTGGAAACAATTTTTGAAGGAAATGTTTGGATTACGGAGGTTTTGTTACTTCATTGCAAAAAAAAAACGAAATTCTACATTCAATTCTCTTGCGAATCGATGACAATAAAAGACACGGATGAACGAAAACGATTAATGAATGTGTTCAAAGTTCCTTTCCTCAAAGAAAAAACGATGAAACAAAAAAAAAAGGAAAAATTCTTCAGATTTCTATCAATTAAAGAGAAAGCACCAGAAACAAAAAAAAAAGAACAAAAAAGGAAAAATGTAACGAACATTGATTGAATGAAAGTTCAGTAAGCTCCATATAAATAATTGTAACAAACTCAAACGTGTTGCCAAACGGAAAATGTATTATAAAACGTTTTGGGTTGCTTTTTTGTATTTTAATAATAATGAAAGAAACACAGACTTGTTGCCTCAACCGAAATGATAATGTAGAATAGTGGAAAGGTGATTTATCGCCAATTGGCTTCAATTGTTCAATATAGTAGAGAGAAAAAGCGAAAAATTTTGATTGGAAAATTTAAATTCATTTGACTGAACGAAATATAATAAAAGGTAGACCCGCATTATCCACAACGAAACAAAGTCAAGAAGGCAAATAAAAAACTGTTTTTTTTTGTTGAAAGAAACGTAAATTAAGATATGATCTGCGCAATGGATTGATCGATGGATTCGTATAATTTGAAGTAGAGATGTAAGGGTCACCCGGACTCGGTAGAAAAAGCGATACAACACGACCCGATTTAATTTCACCGAGCTTTTTACTTCTCTGGTTTCAAAAATCGGATCGGTTTTGAATCGGGTCGGATCTCAGTTTCACCGGGTTTCTGGTTTCGAAAATTTAATTCGTGTTGTGTTCGGGTCGAGTCGGCTTTTGACAATCAAAGACCCGCTTCACTCTAATATGAAGTTGTAGCTTTGTCTGACAATAATTATGATGGTGAGCAGAAATTGGCCAAAACGACGAATTTCATTTTATTTTAGGCCTCAACCAGAGGACGTAGAAAATCATTTGTTAGGTACGAGTAGTCTAACAAACTTCAGGGACTCTTTAAGGGAAGACTTCTTCTCCATCAACAACAGTAATAGATCCCTTAGGTGCTTAGAAAAGAAGGAATTTATTCTTGAAAATTTGAGGTTATTATGTTACAGGAGCAGTTGGAGGTACAAAGACTCTTCGTCGAAGAGAGAAAGTCAAAATTTCAGCCTTTGACATCTAACACCACACATTTTTAGCTTCGAGGTATTAAGACACTTGATATGTTTCCTCAAGACACTGACCTCTTTCAACCTATTTGTACCTAAGTCAACATCCTGGTACGTGCCTTTCGTGCAGTGTCAGCACTCAACAGTCTCAAGTATTTTCAGTTTCAGTTTAAAGTTTATTTTCGCCGAATTGTTGTACAATTGTTAGAAACGGTTACTCATCTGTTATGGATATCATGCGCAGAAATGAGTGATGCTCTTTGGTTGACGAGCTCTTGTATAGAGAGATGTATGTCAACGATGTCAACAAAAATGAAGTAGTAGATTTTGTATCAAGCATTAATCAATTCTTTCAAGAAATTTTGGATGTCCAGTCTTCCAATATGGAAGACATCCTGTCTGACACCGTTTTTTGAAGTGAACTTTGAAGGTACAAGGGCAAATGTTTGTAAAATTTAAGAAGGGCCCAAGGGCTTTACCATCGATAAAATCCATGTAACATTTCATCATAAATCGGCGAAAGTAAATCAAAAAGATTTTTTTAAAATAAAATAACGAAAACAGTGAGAGAGAAAAAAGAGACGTTCGAGTCATGAAAGTAAAGAGAAAATAAAACGCCGTGCCACTTAAAAGAATCCTTACTTCTACTGATGATGATATGTTTTGCAGACATTCAATAAACCCACTGTCTTTGCTTTGCCCATCATCACACTCAACGGCATCACGACTGAAACACGCGCTATTCAAATTCAATAATGCGCTACGACTGATCGACGGCGACGACGTGTCTTGAACCGGTGGTTCGGACGATGATCTACGATTTTTGAAATCTTGACGCTGATAAACATGTAGATATGATGAGTTATGATGGGCAACAGCAGAATTTATCGAATTCGTTGCAGTGGCATTCAAATCAAAACTTCGCCATCCTTTCCCCTTATTGATGGGAGGTTCCTATTTGGTATTTTGATTGGAATTAGCAAAGAGAAAATGTTTTTGGTTTTGTGTGTGGGGTGTTTGCTACATCTGTAATTGGTGTAAATGGACGAAAATTTCGAAAATAAATTTTGTTTTCATTGGCAAAATGAAACAAAAAAAATGTAAACGAAATGAAAAGAAAACAATTTCATAATGTCGAACAGTGTTATGATACGATTCTATGTTACTTAGTTATGATACAGGCGATGGAGTAACATGGAAATATTAAAAAAATTCTCTTCTCTTAGTAACGAAAAATGTCAACGAAAACAAAGCGAATGACCGGTTCAATATTGTAAATTCGTTTACAAAATGAATAGAACGAAAATCGTTGTAATAGAAACGAAACGAAAAAGAAATCATAAAAAAACCAATTCAATTTCGATACTACGATATTTGCGACTACTTAAGACGTATAACCAATTGAATCATGACATTACCTGATGCGCTGGCACTTTGTGCTGACGCGCAAATGCGATAGCTGATTGATCCAGTATATCCCACGATTTCTGGCGACGCGATAATGGCATTCCCATCTGAAAAGGAGTCAATAATTAAAAGTTTCCATGCTGCTTGCCCGTCCATAATATTAGATGGTGGCACTATGTGTTATATAGACTTCGCCTCAAAACCGCTTCAAACAAAAAAATTAAAAATGAAAGGTCTAGAAGTAAAAATTAATTCTTGAAGCAATTGCTACTCTCAGAGCAATGAAAACTTTCTATGCAATTGAAATTCTGAAGGAAATTGAAAATCTCGATGCAGTTGAAACTCTAATGTAATGAAAACCCTCGAGGCAATTGAAACTGTCAATTCAAATCAACCATTCAAGGAAATTGAAACTCTGAAGGAACAACGAAATTGAAACTATAGAAGGAATTGAGACCATGGCGGAAATTAAATCTTTAAAAGGAAAAGCAAATTGAAACTCTAGAGGCAATTGAATCTCTAGATGTAATTGAATCTCTAGAGCAATTGAATCTCTAGAGGCAATTGATTCTCTAGAGGCAATTGAATCTCCAGAGTCAATTGAATCTCCGGAGTCAATTGAATCTCCAGAGTCAATTGAATCTACAGAGTCATTTGAAACTTTAGAGTCAATTGAAACTCCGGGGTCAATTGAGACTCTAGAGTCAATTGAAACTCTAGAGTCAATTGAAACTCTAGAGTCAATTGAAACTCTAGAGTCAATTGAAACTCTAGAGTCAATTGAAACTCTAGAGTCAATTGAAACTGTAGAGTCAATTGAAACTCTAGAGTCAATTGAAACTGTAGAGTCAATTGAAACTCTAGAGTCAATTGAAACTCTAGAGTCAATTGAAACTCTAGAGTCAATTGAAACTCTAGAGTCAATTGAAACTCTGAAGTCAATTGAAAGTCTCGATCCTATTTTACACACTCATTTAGCGGTATTCGAATCGCACGTTTCCAATTCTCGTAACTTACCCCATGATTTGCCATATTTGTTGTGTCGCTGATTTCATTGACATTCGATTCGACGGGCCATCGTGGAAGTGTGTGCTTGACGTGACACCTTGATCGTACCTCTTCGGACACTGCAACTAACGCTAATGGACAAAAAAAAACTCAAATGACTCGAACTGACCAGAAATGAAATGCGACTCCTTACCCGTCAAATAAGCAACACTTTCCGATGTCACCTCGAACTTATCACGACGCAATGGTTTGGCAATGATGCCCAGTAGCATGGTTAGTACTCGTGACGTGCGCGAAACAGTTGTTGGAGTCGGGTGACGGAAACCTTTCAACAAGTGGCCAACCAACGCAAAATGGAAATTACTTTTGAACGAAAGGCCAACCGCATGGTCCAATTGCTTAAAATGCCACTCGAGCGGCTCTCTGGTTACTGTCATCACATCGACAATGGTCTAAATAAACAAACGGAAGGAGATGTGTGAGAAGTTGGAACAATCTGTTGATTTATATGCTCTCGTACGGTCTTGTCAAATGTTCCTTGTGAGTTGAGTGTGTGCAAGTTTTGTTCGAGCAATGCTAAGCCGGCTGCGTACAAACTTATCTCATCCAATTGAAGAACGGATATTGCCACCCAGAACAAAGCCCGATGGATTGGAGATTCCTGTTTGATGAAGAGAAAAGTGAATTTCGACTGTCCTTCACCACGAAATTTTCCTTTTAAACTATACCGGTCGCAGTAGAGGTTGTATCCGTGTCAGACTCATCACCAAAGCTTCAATCAAGACAACGTCATTGAACGATTCCAATGCCTTCACCAAAATTCTTAACAATTGCTTAACGTCTTGGTCGGTAACACTTTTGCTGATGCAGCCGTACACAATCAATGCTCTGGGTTGTAATGCTAAAGGAAACAACTTGTTTACTTCCTTGCATGCTGGAAGAAATTGTGGTTTGACCCACCTGGATTGTAGCAAAATGCAAAACTACGTGCCAAAGACGTCCACGTTTGCAACCAATCGCAATCGGGAATGTCTCGCATACAAGACTCCATTATTTCAAGCAATGCATCGGTAATCACTTCAAGCGATGGCAGCGATAAGCGTTCACGATCAGCCGGTAACGGTTGTGAGACTCGTTCGTTTCCCAACCACTTGTCGGGCGGATGGCGACAACTAGATCGGAAAGCTGTCACCGCAGCTGATTTCACTTTACTGATGCCGAACAGGAGGTAGAACTTGGGCAATGAGAATTCGTCGAGCGACAATCGCAAAACGCGTTGTGTGTCCTCAGTAAACGACGGTTGTGTGCAGGTACATAACGAATGGATGATGTTGATGACGAGCCCATGTGTTGACGCTCGCATCGACAACGATCCGGAACACACCAGAAATGTGACTGTGTGAAAGAGATAGGGCAGATGGCGAGCAACGTCCAGGCAATTATTGAACGATAACATCAACAAGTAGCGGGCTAGAATGGCAATGTCGTCCCACATCATGTGCTGTTCCAAGAACTGTGTGGGATTCGTACACGTTTTGTCCATGACACGACACAATCGGCCGATCACTTTCTTTGCAACCAATTGAACATTTGCTGAGGCTTTGGAAACAGAATGTTTTTAAACGTTTCGGATGGATCGAGTGATGTATACGAACCTAATGCAACGGCTGTGTCAGCCATTATTTCCACTTGAGCTGAGCCCAAGCCAGATGTTACGGACTTTTGAATGAAATTGTCCAGCACCATGTCGATCAATTCGGGTATTTGACCGATTGAACCCCAAATTTTGGCCTGAATGGAGGGATACATCTCCTTCTGCTCAATTGTCAAATTGATTAGTCGCTCCAGAATCTGTGACACCTTCAGTTTTTTAGAATCGTCGGCTGATTTGCAGAACCTAATGCGTTGGAATTGATAGAAATTGAAAACAGTCAGCGAACTTCACATCACACTCACTTCACAAGATTCTTCAGCCACGGCGTCATGTACTCCAAACACAAATGCTTCAATTCGATGGTGCTGCGTTGGAATCCCTGAATGCATTCCTCCAAAAACTCTAGCGTCAAATGTGGCTCATTGTGAGCCAGCTTTTCACTGACCGATTTGATGAAAATTGTGTTGTTCGATGGGATGCACAGACCCTGTGTCTCCAGTAGCTGACCTTCGATCTTCAAATCGAATGTCGCCGACAATGCGCACAGTTGATTGTAGGCAGCGGTACGTAGATTCGGATCGGCCGATCCAAGATTTAGTAGGGCCATGTTCAGCAATGTTCCTGGCACATCCTTTGGCCGAATTTTCTGATGAACTGTTACACTGTCCGGTTGGCTGAGCTCCCAGCGATTTCTGATGTGAATGATGGCTTGGACAATATTGTCGCAGTCGTTGTGGATGAAACTCAATTGACCGCTTTCGTTCGCAATAGATAACGTGAATTGATTGTCATCCACCAAGCACACCTCTTCGATTTCGGAAGCATAGTACACATCGTTCAGCAGAACGGAATGGGCCAGTACTTTGGTCTTTTCGGCGGAAGTAATTTGCAACGCAGTTGGTCCCACTTTTATGGCCACTTTTGTGTCCTTGTGACTGAGTTTCAGCGCGTTGTTAAACACTTTCAAGTCTTCGTCCAGTGAAAGCGTTGCACCCGGCAATTTTTGCTGTTCCGGTTCGATGGCATCGTTTAGTTTACTCGGTGAATCGAGGAAGACCAATTTACGGTTACCCTGACATGAAGAAAATGATTAAACATCGAAAATTCATCGGCAAGTGAGTGTAGTTACCTTCAGTGGTGCCAGAATCCTGTCATGAAACTTTGTGTATTCCCGCACCCATGAGTTGCAATTGTAAATGTAAACGGCGTGAACATTTTCATAGGCCACCTCGGGCAGCACATAGAACCATTTCTGCAAGAATTCTGTTCGGAACCGGTTATCGGAGCATGTGTGCGTAAAGTCGATGACCACTTCGAATGGGGAATGGCAGAACGGTTTCAACGTCAGAATAACATGGTAAATCAGTAGATCGCCATTAGTTTCGCCAATTTTATATCGCCGGGCAATGTAGTAGAAAACCGGATAGCCTGCCTTGCTGGTACCGGCCTGATAAAATATGTTCATCGACTTCAGTGTCTTGAATTCCTCTTTTTCGTGCATCTGATGTTTGACCATAATCTCCTCGAAATTCGTCGACGACATGTCGATCGAACTCCATCGGGCATAGGACGAGAACAGAAGACTGAAAGGAGTCAAAGGATGCGGTGAATTTCGATCAACAATTGCAATGCACAAAATTACTGTGAATCGACCGGCTTGTGCTCGGGTGGTCCAAGGTATGCGAGTAATGTTGCCATCTTATCGAATGGACGTCGTCCAACGGCCTTGTGATCTCTGCTGCTTGACAAATAGTCACCTGAAAACGAAACAATCAAATCGTAAATGATGTGCCAAGTGCCCGACCAGGCTCTTATCCAATTACCAATCTTCTCCTGATGAGTCCACAGCAACCGATGCAAAGCCAAGACATTCGCGTCGGATATGAAGCTCATATTGTGCGATGTTTGGTCGATTGATTCGCAATCGGAAGCAATTTGAATGAAGAATCTGTAATGGAAGATGAGTCAATCAAGCATCCGTACATACATTCCACAGGTAGTCAAAAGCAAACCTTCGACCAGCTTCGAAATGGGCTCGCAGGAAATCGTTGAAACACAGCATGTGCTGTTCCTTCGAGAACTCGACATGGTTGGCAATGTTTTGCAAGATCTTACTCATCAACATCAGGCCTGCACGGAATTCGGTTTCGATTACATTCGGTCATGTGTCATTCGCATGGAAATATCTTACCTCGTTTCACTGATCCGGGTACTTGTTTTCCAACGATACCCAATTCTTGTGGCGACACAATGGCTGGATTGATGAATCGTAGAAATATCACCGTACCTACGGCGCCGATATTGTTTTGCAGTAGATTAGGGAAACGTTTGCTCAACACTTGATACAGACAATGGCACATTGACCGTAACTGAGACGGAAATCTGTCGGCCGAATTGGTTATGGCATCGAAGACTTTTTGCGTCAGTGCAATTATGTTCCGACGATTTTGTTCGATGTCTTCTTGTGGTTCCAATCGTGCCGTGTCCACCTCAAAACTGGTGTTCGGTTCTTCGAGCAGTGGACGAATTAGTGGCTCAAGGAGTGATTGTAAGTAACTGGAACCGTAAATTTTGAAGCAAAACGCCATGATCTTACTGCCCAGCGAATTTCCACGGAATAACGTTTGCATGCAATCGGACACTTCAACCTCGCGATAAAACATGTTCCACAACAGCGGTGACAGCAAGTGTTTGGCATCGAACAATGTAACCAACACCCTTGACAATTCATCCATCTGAGAGGTCGTTACGACGTTTGCCAATGCCATGGCAATAGGCAATTCTCCCTTGTCACTTATCATTGTGACCAATTGGACCAACTGTTCGAAACGATCCGCAAGTACCGTTTCAGCTAGAGTGTCAAATTCGGTTCCCTGTTGCAAAATTTGTGTGAGAACTTCCATGAAGGCGGCTCGAGTCTGAAGATCAGGATTGTAGCCTAAGTCTATAGAGTGCATGAGGCCCGAATCGATGTTAGCCGATAGCAAATTGGACATCGCACAAATTGTTGCGTTTCGCAGGGCAGTCAATTTACCGGCAGTAATTCGTGGTCTTGGATGTAACAATGGTGGATTGCTCACGTCCTTATCGGCTTCGGAACTGTCAACACAATCGTTCAACAGGTTCATGAACAATGTGAAATATTTCAAAAACAACGCGCTCTTCGCATCCATCAAATCGCCACGATCCGATTCCTCCGGCTGCAGTGGCAATCCTCGCAACAAAGCAGCCACCGCCTCCATGCACGCTTGGTCCAAATCTCGGAATATCAGCGACGTACTCGTAATGATTCCGACGTCACCCGAACTAGGCGGTGCAATTTGATGACTCGTACCCATCACCCAATCGGTCAGATATTCCACCAATTTGTTACGAAATTTCATTTCCTGCCGAAAGGCCAGATCGTCACGTCGCTTCATCATCACCTCGACCAATTGGCACAATTTCGTTTTGATGTGTATGGCATGCACGGTCATATCCAAATGCCGAACGTAACGTACAATACCAAGCATCATGCCTTCGATGCTCGTCACGCCCAAATAGTGCGTGGATTGATGATCGCCATCGTTTTGTTCTTTGCTCTGACGGCCATCCAGAATGGACTTCATGATGTAGATGGTGTGTTCGATGAATTGCGTATTGATGTCCGATACGATGACCTGTTGGACGTATTAAAGTGATTAGTAAATATTCGGGGGCAAATGTACAGGTTTTGAGGTAGAAATGTCGATTTCGTTTTGATTATTGAAATGACGTTAGGGATTGGGCATTGCACGTTCTTCAGGAGAAAGGTAAGTTCCTCGAATGAGAGGTACCTTGTGAATGTGTCGAATATGTGGAATGATGATTCAATGAATACAATTTAGAGGAGTGCACTCAGTACCGTCCAGGAAGACAAAAGTGACCAACGTTCGATGTATTCATTAGAGACAATATCAAGTGTTACAAGTTCATTCAGCTTCGTGTGTACAAATTCGTGCATAGTCAAGCCTCTATTTCCCATTAAGGTTCCATTAAACATAAGTCAAAACGTTGCTGCGTCACAGGACATGTTTCCAAAAATTATTTGTGGGAGAATTGTGACACAACTCAGTAAGAACAGGTCTTATCTTGTCGAGAATAAGAAGTTTTAAAATGATGAAGCAAGCGAAGCGAGTGAAAGTATGATTGATCCATTACTGCAGATGAATGAGGTCTCACCTCTTTTCCCCTAACAACAAAACATTTTTTTCTAAATTTACTACAGGAAAGGCCAACAAAATTTCAACCAAAATTTGCTTCAGCTGATTCGGTCGCACAAACGAAACTGACTACGAGTTCTGCAGTTCCCATGTACACTCACTGCACTGTTAAATCCGTATTAACACTCATAACCAGTTCTGTTTGTATGTGTGAACCAGTTGAAACAAATTTTGACTGAAATTCGATTGCCCTTTCCTGTAGAATCGAACCAAAATCGAAAATGTAAGAAACCCAATGGGGATGTTAAGATGTTTATTTACCTATTCCACTCGGTAATATGTAGACATGCAGAGTGCGTTAAAAATGCAATTGATATGAAAGTGAAACTTACAGGTCTTACCTGCCCTTGCTGATCAAAGAATTTCTCCACAATGGCCCGAATCTGATCGAACAACAACGGATACAATTGAGCTGAAAATTATAAATGAAATATCGATCGTAGTTGTCCCTCTTATAGCAATGTGAAGCCTCAGGTTCTTACATGACATTTCTTGACCAATTAACTCTTTGACATGCTTCTGCATCTGAGGTCCGAATTTCTCGTTATTGCACACCAGCAAACGAAGTAACTGGCCGATGAATCTAACGCAAAAATTGTTTTTTTCAGCCTGAAACGCCAATTGATTCGAAAAATGAAGGAAAACTCACTGCGTCACTGGACAATACTGAACATCGAGCTGTGTACTCGGCCCGATCGACGTTACCAACGAACTTGTACTCGGATGTAGCGATCCACGTCCCGAACTAGCCGAACTGGACAGCGATGTGGTCGATTGTTGAAGCAACGAACCCAACGAAACCGTACTCTGGCCCATGATGCGATGAGAACGCGGCTTTTGCAAACAAACACCACCGAGTGCCAACAGAAACCATGTCATGTTGGCCCATTCCGTTATCTGTTCCTCCAGATCGTGTTCGGAACTTTGGTGGCTAGCGCGACGCTTCACCATCGTACGATGGAACATTTCGGCTTGGCCTTCTTCGGCTTTACCTTTCGGATACGATTGCAACATTTTGCTTATGATTTCCCAGTTGCGGAACGTCTCTTCCCAAGCCGGTTGAACACCATTCACACAATGTTCGATGCGTCGGAGCAGCGACATAATGTTCTTCTGCAGTGCAACACGGCCTTGTGTGTGTTCGTAGAAACAGAAGCGAGATTCTGTGTTGGGTGTACTGATTGTACTAGACGCCTGAGCCAATTCTTGGTATAAATGATAATTCGGCAGTATGTAGTCATCGGAACCGCATCGGATTTCAGCTTCTTCACAGAGCAAACCGAAACAGGACAGTGACGTTATGACGGCATCCAAGTCTACTGACCAGAGATACATGAAGAAAACCACTTCCAATTTGATGTGCGCTTGGCGACAGATTGCACTGTGAAAGAGATAGAAAGGATTGGAGTCTCGTTTGATTTGGAAGGTTTGACAGAAATCTCACATTTGGCTGCCCACGTTGGCATAATCTTTGTGCCGTTGCAGGAACGTATTACGACAGATTAGGATCTCTCGCAACCATTTCAGAACGTCGGTGTAGTTGGCAATTTGATGTTGGATGAGCTTTTGCGATATGGAAAACAGGACCTGAGAACTGACGTCCCAGAATGTATTGATCGGTGCTTCGGGATTCCATACTTCGATTTTATCCGGTGAATGAAGCGCCAACAAAGCCTCCATAGCTTCTTGAGCCACATCGGGCATAGTCGGCTGATGGACTAAGCTCACCAGTCCGTTGATCAACTCCAGCGTGGATATTTGTACTTCGTGTCCGGCTTTACCTAAACTGTTTAGCAACAGCATCGGATCGGCATGGATTAATCGAACCATCAACAAAAGCAAGGCCTTGTGAGCCGGGCCTTCGTCGGGTCGCGTTAAACGATTTTGTGCGTCTTTCGATTTGAGAGTCAGCGATGTGATCATTCTCAACGGTGTGTGTGCTATGTAACCTTGCGTCGCTTTATTCAGTGTGTCCGTAAATAATGCACGCAGTTCGCCGGATCGAACGTAGACTAAGTCAATTTGTGGCCACCATGGCAGTCGAGGTTGTGTCACTATTCTGTGGAATGAAACGTGACCATTGATGGGAATACATTCAAAGCTGGCAGAAGCAACACTCACTTTAGCAATGAACTGACGATGACGAAATGATAGGCTGGCGGTGAGGATAGCAGTAGACACACTTTTAATGCTTCGTTGTTGTGCGGTTTGATTCGGAAACACGACACCCAGCAGTCAATCATGAGATCGATGTCTTGGAAGTTGAAGCCTTGTCCACGCGAAAACGGCTTAACCGGATTGAACAGCAGTGTCTGGCGATAATTTGCTGTTATTTTGATTTGAACTTTGCTCGGGTACAATGAACAACTCACCTTCAAGTCATTAATGACACTCTGGACCAACTGAAAGGTCACATTACTCGAATCACAAATATTGATGTACGTCGACACTTTGCATAGCTTCACGCAAGCGGTAGCTGCTGTTTCGGTCAACTGTTTTGACGAGGCATGGACGCCTAGTCCCCGTTTGATGGTCTCCATGAAATGTTTCTTTTTCAAATGTCGCGGCGAGCATGGAGCACCCGAGTCGGCATTCACAATCTCTTCGAGGACTTTCTGTTTTACGGGTAGGAAGCGAGAATATCAGACGGAATGGTGTTACCGGTCTGGACGAATAATACTTACTGGACTCAAAACAAGCAGCAGTATTTGCAGTGGCCATACAACCGCTCTGCTCTTCTTATTCTCAGCGTACGAGTCCAAAATATCGAAAAATGTTTCGCAGCACCTACGATACAGACACAGAATTGATAGATTTGGTTGACCTTTGGGAAATAACAAGCAGCATCCCATCCAAATCCGGATGAATAAACTTTGCAGACAGAATGTCAGCAAATTATTCATCCGAAGTTGGTCAGCCACCGGGAAAGAAACAAAAAATCTTTACTTGGACAACTCCTCATTGTGGTTCAGTTGCAGTTCAGCAAACTCTTGCGGATGAAATTCGATCCAATTCCACAGTGCCTTTTCCAGCGATATCAACAAAATCAAATGCGCCGACTTCTTCAACAATCGAAACTTGTGAATCGTCTCCGTTAGCAATTTGATCAGTCGATTCACATCCAGGTCAACGTGTTGTATCAGTTCGATGTCACTGTAATCGGGATTCTCTTCGTTCGTACAGGCACTGAGCTCCTGCAATCGAGCCGATATTCGATTGAACACTGCACCGAAGTGATTCTGTGATAGGGCGAATAGAACTTTTGACGCCAGTGCCTTCAACGACGTTGCAGTCGAATTATTTTCACTTTGAACATCTGCGTTGGAGACAGAAATATTACACCCTCTCTGATTCACACTGAATTTCGTATCGAAAATTACCGATAAATTGGCAGATTTCTCGTAAAAGTAACTTGACATTCATGGCTTCCTCAAATCGAGCTGTGTCTTTCGGCTGATTGGATAAACAACGTTCCAGTGTAGTCAGTATTATTATCAACGAATCGTAGAAGCAACGTTCCGGCTCATGTCCTCGGGTTTGCGGCGGTGCTTGGAACTGAAATTATCGACTTTTAGTTGTCGACTCACTCAAAAGTGGTCCGGCAAAAATTGCATACCATTTCGTTGACCCGTTGAAGCATTTTCGTTAGACCCGAAATGACCAGTGAAAATCGATATCGTGATATTTGAATGAGACAGACCATGGTCTGGTCTTGGTTCAATCGGGCTTGAGTTCCATGTGGGCCGATACGGTATGGCAACTGTAGAAAACAATGTCGTCCATCAACAACAATAATTCCATTAAAATTCACCACACACAAAACTCAATCTAATCGTTCGCGACATCGACATGTATAACTAAAGCAACAAGTAATATCACCACTGAATCGGTTCATTCATTCTATACAATTTTCATGAATGAAATTCCTCCCATTATCTTTTAACGTAAAAAAAACTCATTTCGTACTCCTTACACATTCATTCATAACAAAAGGTAACGAAAAAAAACAACCAAAACAAACTTCCATCCCTTTCGCACACTCACACCGACCGTTTCACTCAGCATAACACCGCACACCAACATAAAGCATTTTATTGAAAAATCGATTGATGGTGAAAAAATTTGGTTCAGCTCTTTGGGCGAGAGCAGTTCACCAAATTTTCCGAAAATTTCAATTACCTGCTCCTCGAAACGGCCCAACAACGAATTAGCCCACTCGGACGGCTTTTGCGTGGCCATTGCAATAGAATTTATGCACCAGAATTTGGAGTTTACATATTATTTCACTAAATTTTTGCTTAGACAATCTTCATGCGAGACCGGAGTTCTTTTTTGCGATTTTTGTTTGACGTTTTGATGTCGGTAATGCAGTAATGTCTTTTCATTATTTTGGAAGGTGGCACTGGTGCCATCATACAAAGAAATTCGATGGATGCGATGATATTTTGTGTGTGTATGTGTGATGTATGTGATGTAAGAAACTGAGCTGTCATTCGACTAGGGTAAGATACGGTGTGGTGCTACGTTCAATTATTTAGTTAAGAGCAATGAACCTTTTCATATTTTTGGCCTACATTACCAATGAAAGTAAATAGATAGGTATGGCCAAACGTTCAAATTTGTTCTAGCCGGAGCACATACGGATTTCCATGGCGCCACCTCAAACGAACTCATGTCTAGTGCAAATTTCCTCTAGAAATGAGTTCGTTTGAGGTGGCGCCATGCAAATCCGTATGTGCTCCGACTTGTATGGACTGGCCACACCTACTTATCTACTTTCATTGTACATTACGACGGAAAAATACTCGTTTTTTGAGTATTTCTGTGAACCAAAATCTTTTTTCTTTAAAATAAAACCATTAAAGCACGCAAAAATGTGTTACTTTTAAAGGAAAAATTGGTTTGTGAGTCATAATTTAACCTGTTACAGACGGCAAGGATATGACCAGTTTTATTATCGGGTTTATTACGTGCATTTATTAAAGTATTTTTAATCTTTTGATTTCAAATCTTGTACTTCAATGTTTTTAACATCCATTTTATTATATAAAGAACCATATTACACAGAGCTTGTCATTATTTTTGTCGTCGTTATCGATAACACATGAATAGTTGTATTTGACAGGTTAACCTACTTTTAACCACCTGTGCAGATTACACAATCTGCAAAGGCTTCTCCAAGTGAGCTAAGTTATCAGACACAAACCTATTTTTCCTTTAAAAGTAACACATTTTTGCGTTAACAGGCTTAGCTAAAATTGTAGCCTACATTTGTGTGTCTCGTACAAGGGCCATCTCAATAGAACAAACTGATAAATTAAAATGAAAAAAAAATATATTTGAATGTGTGTGTGACAGCTCCGTGTACAGAAAGTACACGGGACTCTTAATGTCAAAAGTAAAGGGACTCATAATGTCAAAATCAAAGCAAAGTTGACGTTTTCGTGTTAGTGGTGTGTGTAGTCTACCTCTATGGTCTCGTATTTCATTTTTTACTACGATATCCTTTCATCAAAATCCTTTTTAAAAAATGTACAACGACTGTGTTAGCTTTAAATAAAAATTAACTTTGGTTGTCGTTTGACCAGCTCTGAGAAAAGTCAGCAGCTTAATGAAATTTTCATAAACTGTTCAGTTTACAGTTTTCTCAGGTAAATTGACAGCTGCCTGTATAAAATCCCATTTGAACTGTCAAGTTACGAATTCTTTAAGCTACGAATGTATGAGAATTGAGACTCAGAGCTGGTCAAACTGCTGCAAGCAAATCTATTTTCTGTTGAAAGCACATTCGTGGTCGTTATTGCGGTCCTATATTTTTGTAAAAAGTATTCTGGTGGAACGATACCATCAAAAGTAAACTAAGGTCCAGTATTTAAAAAAAACGCCCAAATGTTTGCTTTTCAGCAAAGCACTGGTGCCTCAGCACTAATGTGATCACAAAAATCTCGACGCTGTCGTCCCTGACGGGAATTTATGGAATTGAACTGGACAAATTCAGTTGCGATTCAGTTACGATTTTGAGTAATTTTCGGGTTGTTATCGTGTCTTGGGCTATGACAAACAAGACTTGGTCGTTTTCAGATTTTTAGGATGATGAGGCGAAGGAACGAAAAGTGTTTCTCTCAAAGACCGTATCATGACTGAAGTGACCTACGCGGCAAAGGTCCGAGGATGTTATCAACATTCTTAGATTTGTGTAACGTAAGTCACAAGTTGTGAATCAACAGCTATAATGGTTTTACTTAAAAAAAAAAAGATTTTGGTTCAGAGAAATCATCAAAAACCGAATATTTTTTGCCTAAATGTAGGCTAAAAATTTTGCAACAGGTCCATTGCTCTTAATTCTGAACATCTATTGTACATTCATTCCCAAGCGATAATAAAGTATGTTATCCACTCAACAAAAAGTACTCCGTAAGAGAGCCGTGACAGAGCAAGCTGTCAAGTAAACAAAGCAAAAATTAAAAAAAATCACTTTTTTCTCACACGGAGTACTTTTTTGGTAAGTGGAAATCAAGCCTAAGTCTTCCTACGCATTTCAGTGCAGCACACATACTATACTATGACCTTAAGTTATTGTACAAGTGACACGACTCACGATCAATTACCCTACAAAATATTTTTTTTTGATAAGACACCAGTCAGCACATCGTGTGTCAAAATCTCTTATCATTCCGGAAAAATTGTGATTTTAGTTAAGAATTTAAGAACGGAAAATGTCCTTCATCCGAAATGTGAAACTTGTACGCGGGCTGTACGCGAAAGGATTGCAGTATTCAACAAGTGTTCATTCCACTGCCGAAACCACAGTTTTCCCGGGAGCCAACGCTCCATTCGTTGTCAAACCCGAGCTAACACATCCGTCGAACACCCAACCGATTCCAATTTATCGTGTGCTTGACAGAAATGGGCAAATTCTCGACAAAACTCAAGATCCGAATTTGAGCAAAGAGTTTGTGCAGAAAATGTTCCGGGATATGGTATGCCAGTTGTGACTTGTGCAACAAGTTAATCTATCTAAATTTTCGGTGTCCTCTCCGCTAGGTGCTCCTGAACACAATGGACAAAATTTTGTACGAATCACAGCGACAAGGACGAATTTCATTCTATATGACCAATTCGGGTGAAGAGGCATCGCATGTTGGCAGTGCGGCCGGCTTATCGAATAACGACTTGGTGTATGCTCAGTATCGCGAAGCTGGTGTGCTTGTGTGGCGTGGATTTACCATTTCTGAATTCGTCGATCAATGCTACGGGAATTCGGACGACCTGGGAAAGGGCAAACAGATGCCGGTTCATTATGGATCGAAACGCTTGAATTTCGTTACCATTTCGAGTCCTCTGGGTATGATTTCGTTGGTTGTTAGGTGTAGTTCATTTGCTAAACGTTCACGTTTTTGGATTTCAGCGACACAAACATCTCAAGCAGTGGGAGCTGCCTATGCATTGAAAAGAAGACCGAACAACGATCGTTGTGTTGTCACGTATTTTGGTGAGGGTGCCGCTTCAGAAGGTAAAATACGAAGATTTGAATTTGTTGAATTGTTATGACAGACAGACACTCCGTTTCAGGTGACGCACACGCTGCCTTTAATTTCGCTGCTACGCTAAGTTGTCCTGTTATTTTGTACTGGTGAGTTTGGAGAGATTCAAATTCGGAATTTTGAAATTGTAAACTTTTCAACGTCCTTTTCCAGTCGCAACAACGGCTTCGCCATTTCAACGCCGTCCGACGAGCAATACAAAGGTGATGGCATTGCTGGACGAGGCACTGGTTACGGAATTTCTTCGATTCGAGTTGACGGAACAGACATATTTGCCGTTTACAATGCCACGAAAATCGCCCGAGATTACGTCCTCAAGAACAACAAACCGATCATTTTCGAAGCAATGGCATACCGAATCGGTCATCATTCAACATCCGACGACAGTACGGCCTATCGACCGGCCGAGGATTTGGAGGTGTGGAACACGGTTGAAAGTCCGATAACGAAATTGAAGAACTACTTAACGAATAGGGGCTGGTGGAATGAGGACGAAGAAAATGACTATGTGAAGCGGACACGCAAGGAAATCTTATCGCAAATTTCGTTGTCCGAGAAGAAATTGAAACCGAATTGGCGAGAAATGTTTACCGACGTTTATCACGAGATGCCGTTGGGTTTGAAGTGAGTATCCGCTGAGGGCATTCGGTACAATTCAACGTTTGAATTTCATTTTATTTTCTCTTTGTAGGGGTCAATTGGCCGAGATGGAGGATCATGTTGCCAAACACAAGGAACATTATCCGTTGGCCAATTTCAAAAATTGAATTTTGAAAATCGGAAGCCATTAAGCTCACAGAGCAGAGGTTGCGGTGGTATGACTACACAGTCCTCCAAGTGATTATTGTGCATTTATTTTTACAAATCTTTACAAATTTGTTAGTTGTTTTGGACGGTGGGTCTACGATTAAAGTTGAATAAAATTTACTGACGATTTTTCGGAGATCTGAGCGTTTTACTGATTTACACTTAAGGGGTCCCATTTGACCATTTGACGACATATGTATTGAGTGATGTGTAAACGGCGAGTTCCTTTAGAAAAGACGAGTAGACGTTTTTTCAAGAACTCGCCGTTTCTTCAGAAAGTTGTCGATATCCATGGAATAATAGCAGGCACTGCAGCCTTTTGTTGGTTTTACGGCTAATAGCACTCTACTTATCATTCAGCATCACAGAAAATCACTCACATCGGGTTCATTTGTTCATTCGTTCGAATACGAAAATTGATCCAAAATTCAAAATCGATTTCAAATCAGATACAAAATGATATTCTTCGGAATTCAGGAACCCATTCGCAGCCAACGGAAACAACATTGGATTCAATCGATTCGAGAACCTGTTAAAGTAAAATTGATTGAAAAATCGCCGCTAGCTCTCGAGCACTTCACGTGAAAGGGCTTTTTTAAGTATTACTCGAAATAGGTTTATTCTATTAGCCTCGCGCTGTGGGTAAGGGCTAATGTTGCATTTGGTCAATTACCCAATCACTACGTAAAAAACTGGACAGTGCCCTATACATCTGTTATTGAGAGCGACGATCAATATAAGCGATAAAATCTGGATTAATGCAGTCTTTATACAGCAAATGTTAATTAAAACTAATGAAGTAGAAGATCTGCTGTGAATACTTAAATCAAAAGAAGCAACAGATTCGATGTTCACATTGGTGATATATTAGCCGTCAGTGAAAACTTAATGGCTTAATGGGTAAAATTCTCAGCCTAACATTTTAGAAACATTGCTAGTGAATCAACCTACCGACAGGATATAGAAAGCTAACCCGACGTTCTAGCATCAAAGGATCATTTGCGACAGTTTGGACGTATTCATTTTACGTCAATAATAGTGAACTTTCTGATGCCTGATTTGGGTGACGTATGCATGGTCTTTGTTTCGCTGGTTTGCTAATGGCTTTACTTTTCATCACTAATATGCAGCCAAGTAATTTTTGTTTATGGTTTAGCAATGGACTAAATGCAACAGTAGAACTCACCCACAGCGCGAGGCTATTAGACTAAAAACTTCATAAAAGATTCTTGAAAAGATTTGAAAAGAACAAACTAAAAAGCTGAAATGCCTACCAAGAGGTATTGAAAGTGGCTGAAATGCCTATAAACGTAAGCAACTCAAGCTGCAATGCCTACGAATAAACTCTTAAGAAATCACAGTCAAAACGTTTACAAAAAAATGAAACAGGCAAACAAGAATTCACAAGTAAAATGTTTACAAATTCAATGGAAAAATATCTACAAATTCAAGAGCCAACAGAGCAAGAAAGCTCTTCCCTTACCCACATGGATCACGTGAAGTGAAAACAAAGAAACAAAGATGCTGTTTCGACCTCGGAACTCAGTGGCGGTCTAAGGCTAGCGTGATCCAGCCATCATCAGTTGTTTCCACTGATCCCTTCCCAAGACAGCAGTAAATTTTCGATTGAACGAGCATTGATAATTTACAATGAAAAACTCCTTTCTCTACTCGACTGGTGCATCATCACTGGGACAAGATGACATAATCGCGTCAATGACCAACTCTATGACCAAATGATCCAGTGTAATGTGTTGTAGTGTGCTCGTCGATATGTAATTTGAAATGAAAAATTGGTGCACGGGTGGGAGACGAGCCACAATCTTCACATTACCTTGGTGATGCTCTTACCACTTGCAAGAACCACAACGGTAAAAATGTAACGTACAGCCAGGTACATACCATAGACAAAGATTGTGAAACGAGGTTGTTTTCGTCGCACGATGTGGTTAACATCACATCTAGTGACGAAAAAAACCTCTTTTCGCAACTAGTTGCATAAATAACCATTAAAGAAGTCTAGCTAGAGTGATCAAAATTTTCAAAGCCTACACATGTTAGTGAACATGTGTATCTTATACAAACTTGTGTCAAGAACACATTTTATTGTACGAAATATGTCTATGATTAGTCTAATCTTTCTGTCACCCTGTTCACATAAATTCATTTTCGATAGTTTCGATTGATCAATCTTCTACGAATTTGATGTTCTAATAATAGAGAAATCTTTTTTTTAGAAGCCCAATATTATATGCATGCAACGGTTCTGTCTATTTGAAATTTTAATTTATAATTCAACTTAAAGAACATGTTTCAACTTTTGTGCTAATAAAATAAATTTATGCTTCGCTACATATTTTATTGACATAAGTACTGCGAAAATTATCTCATTAAAATTCAAATCATAGTTCTCAATTGCAAAGTTTTTTTTCAAAATTACGATTCAATGAGAAACAAACATTCTTTGATTTATTTGTAGAAAAAAAAATGCAAACCATTTTGGTATCGAATACTCCACTATTCCAAACTGCATCGTTTCTATTTTGTAAAATAAAAGTTCGCGACTGTGTGTTACATAAACTGAATAAAATTAATTCATGATGGTAATTTCATCGCGCGTGTAATTAATCACAATTTTTGATCAATTTTAAATCAATTTTAAATCGCATATATGGTAGGTTCAACGGTGCAGTTTGCTGTAAAAATTTACAAATTCAATTGTCCGCTCAAAATTGAGAAATCACGACGAAAATCCGCCGCTACATTCACACAGCTTACAAATGATTAGTAACCGTATATGTAAATCAAGCGTTTTCGCTGTCACTTAAAACGCACAATTCACGCCGTAAGTGCGGTCGAAATTCAAAATGCAAAGTGCGGAGGTCTTTCTAACGTAGCGTCATTTTCATATAATTAAGCGTTGAAATGTACTTTTCGGTTCACTTTTTCATCAAATCGTTCACTTAAACGTCAAATTTTAGGCACACTTACGGCACGGCGTGAATACATACCAAGTCTAAAAAATTGGACTCTTTTCGACAACTTTGTTTAACACGAAGGGGATAATGCTCGAGCAGGCACTTTAGGCACACCGGAAAGTGCTAAGGAGGTCGAGGAATACCTCCAAATAAATTTCTAATAATCAAAAGTCAAATTTATTTGGAGGTATTCCTCGACTCCCTTAGCACTTTCCGGTGTGCCAAAAGTTGAAAAGTCACAATAACCGGCAACGAGTTTTAATCGACGTTAAACAAAACTATTTAGGACATAGCAAGAAGAGCCGAATCGTTTGTCGTTGTCAACTTAAATCGCAGTGATCGATGAACGAAAAGTAGGCAATTTGTGCAGTCAACTGTTTCCAAGGAGTAAATAACGACGCTGTCTTGTCCAACTGAAGTCAAAACTCGTTAGTTCACTCTCGTATGTTCTACGGTTTAGGTGGACAAAAGATTTTCATACAAGCAGATACGTGAATCTAAATAGGACAGAACTCGACAAAAGAAATCAAAGAAAGGTAAGCGTAACATGTTAAAAACGTCCAAGACATCTGTTAACGACAATGATGACCAAAATAAGCGATGAGCTTTGCTTCACAAGCTCTTTATAACGGCAAGGTGAATGTTAAAACTAATGAAGTAATAGATTTTCTATCAATTTCTTGAAAATATTTAGCTGACAGAAGTAATAGACTCGATACAGAAATAAAATAAAAAATCACAATTTGCAATGTAAACGAAAAATTGTTCGCTTCCAAGTGCGAAAAGTTAATGCTTTTAACTAATTAGTACCTAAAAAGACTATTATAACTTGATTAGCAAATTCATTAAAATTCTTCATTAACCATTGTTGGTAAGACGTTAAAAACAACTGGGAAAACCGCACAGATAATACCATAGTCGTGTAATTGCGAGAAATAAATTATCGAAAGCTTCAGAATCAATTATACCTCTTGTGTTTATGAAGTGATTATTGCTATAAGGAAGAGTCTATTGGACATCACTACGAGCGAGTACTTAGTTTACTAGTCTAGTGATTGTTCTTACCGGCCTACACTTATCGAATCTAGCGAATCAAATTCTAGATGCTGTCTGCAAATGTGTTTCTTGAATGAAAAAAGTAATTTCAGGAAAAGAGTAAACAGACGCATATGACACGAACTCGACGACGGAAATAAAAGGTTTTGGTCCATGTAGCCATTATCAAAGGTCACTTTGTTCTTTTCGAGTTGTTCCGAACTAGCCTGTAATACGTCAATTATGAGTCAACTTTCGGTATTGTAATGGACCAGTTACTCGTTAGAATTAGATACGCTTATTGAGCCAAAAGTGAACATTCAAACGCCATGGTGGTAATGGATACGAATACGAAAATGTACACGGCTAAATGTACATCATGTAATTATCGCTAACTAAGAACACCTGAACGTGCAAACAAGAGAGAAATGCAAACAGAATCGTTTGTTTTTAATTAGCGCATTTTAATAAAGTTACCTCGACGTTGTTCAAACATTGCTAAATGAAAGTTTCGCTGTACGAAACACGAATATGACAAGTCCTCTGTGCTGCAATTATAACATTTCAATTGAATATAAAATTGTAAACGACTTGTTATTAATCCTGTTTAGCACAAATTTGAAATAAAATAACGAGCAGTCGATCGGTTAATTAATCACTTGCATGGCTATCGAACACACATGTTGGATTTAAAGTTAAAGTTTTTTGTCCACGAATATAGAGCGAATAACGACAAAACGGAAGTAGTATTGACTCAATTTACAATTCGCTCAAATTATTCACTGCAATTCAATTATAACGATCGAATCTGTTACTTCTTTGGCTTACGTGTACCATCTAATATTTTGTACCGAATCTATTACTTCGATAGTCTTACTATAGGTTTTGCTAAATATAATAGAACACTGGTCAGCGCTCGCCTCTGACTTTTGATCTCGTCGTCGAAACAGATGATTGTTTCTAAAAAGTTGCAGTTATAAGAGCAATGAATTACGGTAACTCGTTCTTTAGACAAAATTGTCATCAAGTCTCCTACTTCATTTACTTCATCCAATGCATTCATAATATTTACTCAAAATTCTACTACCTACAACACCGCAACAGAAAAAAAACTTTGTTATAAGCGAGCAAGACAAGTTTACCGAAAGAATTTTTATAGAGTGGCGCTCACTCTATATCCAAACATGAATAACGCAAATGCACCGCATAACTAATAATATTTTCAATAAAAACTTGTCGTATTGGCTATATAATAAACTTTTCAGTTTCATAAACATGTGCATCAATTGCACCATTCGTGGATTGTTACATACCATTTTTGTAAAATTTTCCCATTATTATTTTTGTGTTGAATGCGCCGTTTTTTTTATATAGCGAATGATAAAAAAACGGTTTGATTCAAACCGTCTATCGATGTATTTTATACGAAATGAGATAATTAAAAGCAATTAATGCGATTCTAAAATCAATTATCGGTGAATTGTCCAAGTAGAGGGATATTGTATCAAAGTTAATTGAAAGATTTATCGAGTACGAATTAAAAGAAAGTAAATAACAAGACTTTGAAAAGGGAAAAAAAATAATTGTCTACCTAATTAATGAAATGGTTGTCATAGCGTTAGATTCATATGTATGTGGAAACGATGAGCTTAATTAAAAGGCTCAGTGACTATTAGCACTCGAGTGCAGATGGTAAATAATGAGAATTCGCAGCTCGGTAAAGATGTGAGAATTCGTGCAAGGGGAGAAAACGCGAAAGTCTCTTATGAACAATTAGCCCCTTACCGTTTTTTCCATAACTAAAGCATAATATAAACATAAACACTCATCCTTCCACTCAACTTTGCATGTAATTGTAGTTAAACATAGCGACACGAAAGATATCTAATTCAAGTTTTTATTTTTGACAGTAATATTCAAATTGACAGGAGAACAAAAAAAAATTAATTAGGTCTCTATACAGAGAAATGATAGGTTTATACGTCTGTGGCGAGATAGAAGTAACATTGGAATGACAGTTGGCTCCTATGGTAGAGAATTTGTATAACACAAATTCTCTCACATTCTCTTCCATAGTAGCCTTCCTTCTATCTCGCCACAGGCGTACCAACTTATCATTTCTCTGTCTCTACAATAGCTATCAGAGAAATAACAGATGGAGCTACTTTCTACCAGCGCAGCGCCATCTGTTATCATTTCTCTAGTCTCTTTTGGTGAGGATAGCGTTTAAATAATGGTGAAATAACTGTTGTCGTCATTGGTTATTAGCACATTTTAGTGTTAACTGTGTGGCAAACAAATAGTATAACTATTGGCACCATGAGACTAAACATCATCAGCCGAACGAATGAAATAAAATCTCGGATGACTGGCGTACGATGGTGAGGGCGATGCTTGAATAGTCTATATTTCATTTTTTGCAATTACTTATAACCGGATCTTGACACAATATCGCTATCTTTGCTTCTTTGTCTCGTCTACAAAAATATTCCAACGAACGGGGTGAAAAGAAAGGCTCAAAAATCTGTGAAGTGACTTCAGAGGTGAATTTTTGATAGCGCTCAGGACCTATACACCGAAATTATGTTTCTGGAAATTCGGCAAACAGTAAATTCGGTTTTGCCAATAATAGTCCCTGGTTGGGCTCCGCTGTTTTCAATTAACTTTTCTTTGGCTTTATGTACTAATTAAAGAAAACTGAATACGGTGTTTAAGTAGAGCGAGATGGAAAATCAACTCAGGGTCTGCTGTCATCGATGCTACAAAAAAATCTGACAGCAGACCCCGAGATGGAACAATGTTGTCGTTTCTCCATCTCTCTGACTTAAACACTATGTTGGATTAAAAAGTGAAGTTCGTCATCCTTGCTGTTTATGTACTTTATTGTATTGAGAGAGTATTGGTGAAGAAGTAGTGAATCGTTTGGGAGGTAACGAACCCATAGTGTCAGAAGACACGTTCCGTTTGTACTTCTCTAGTGCTACCGCCTCGGTGTGCGTATAGATCTTGTGTGTATTTGGGTATGTTTAAGTACTAGATTACGTCCTTTAGTAAAATGTAAGATGACTTGTTTTCTTTTACGGAAGCGTCAAAGTTTATGCAAAATTAGTTTCGCAGTTCTTCACATTACACCGCCTATGAAACGAATTTTTTCTTTGAGTGTACACTCAGTACAGACACATGTTAGTCTAGAACATTCAAATAACTTGTGTTTTCACAATTGTTTTTTCCATATTTTTACATCTACATTTTTAGGTAAGTTGCCTATATATACGGGGAAAATATAAAAACAAGAACAAGAACGTTTACAGCATTCTCTAAGTTAAACAGTTACCAGTGTAACGTGAAAATGAAGATTTTTTTGGGCATTTTCCTGATGGTAGCTTTCGTACTTTTGAAGGTATGTAGAAAATCGTCGATTTTTCGTTCAATGAAATAAATTTTTACGCTTCAATTCAGGGTACGACTGCAAATAGGGGTGATATAGCTATCTGCGGTGAAGGCTGTAACTACGACTGTCCGATAGAGGCACCAAGAAAACTATGCACAGCATCAGGCAAATCTTATCCATACCGACCAATTCCGAAACGAAGCGCCGCAGAGAGAGAGAAAGGTTTTTGTATGTGTCGTACCGTCCAATGTACATGCTAAGAGGAAACTACTCTTTTTTTTGTTGGATGGACTACTCATAATTTGAAATAAAATTGACGAGCCAGTCTCTCACTAAAAATTTATTTTTTATTGAAAGATCTTTAAACCGAAACATTTGGAAAGCTAGGCGATGAAAGTTGAATTGTCGATAGGCAGTTAAACTTCTACATTCGCTGGGTTCTGCAGTCTAAGTTTAATAACATTACATTAGTTCGATAAACAGATTTGTTTTGTGGAAGCAAAGCTTTCATTCCACATCTGTCGCAATATCAGTGACAAGCGAAAAGCGGTCAAAAGCTCTTCAAACGTGCAAACTTTTAAGCTTACAGTTCAAGTCCTTACGTCTTCAGCTTTGAATGACTCTAACTTCTGCTATCCGATTAATTGGTTTCTCTGTGCTATAGAAGGCAAATACTGAGAAATTTCGGACATGTCACCGAAAAGTGTGTTTGAAATTCAAATATTTCTGTCTTTGTAAAACAAGAGGCCTAATCATGTTCCACACGCTTAGTAAATATGAATGTTGCGCGTGTGGTTTATTGAATTAGGTCTTTGCGACAACAAATTTAATTTCATTATTTGTATTAATGAAACAAGTGTTTCTCGCACACTCAATTATTATCGCGTATAATTATCTGAAGCGGTACTGTTAACAAAGCATCATCTTAAATCAACCTCAACTTAAGTATGACAATATTCCAAAATGATCGTTAAGAAATTATTGATAGCTTTACACATGCACACAGATGCCTTGAAAATTTATTGGCTGTATAATGTATAGTGAAAGCTCATGATTTTGAAAAAGCTTTACAAAGTCCTTGGTTCACTAATTGTATTATAGCGAAAGTTTCGCTCATATTTTTGTGTGCTTTAGGAATCAGACGTAACCACCTCAGACCTTGGTGACAGCGTGCCACTGAAACAGATAGTTCTTTCAGTCTAAAGGGAATTAGAAGTCGTCAAATTTCAGGTGTGATAAAATGTTACGGCTTTTGCTCTCACCAGCAACGTATACCCACATTATAAACTAATATTTCGGATAATTACTTGAAATGACGAATGACCCGACCGCGCATAAAGGATAGTAAAAAGAAGTCTTAATCAATGCAACAACGAAATAGACGTGTTGTTGTGCTGTGAACAATGCGATATGAGAGTGGGACAGAGGAAAATAAGCGGAATTAGTAATCTTAAAAATCATTAGATTGTGTACACACATTCATCAGAATATTACACAAAAGAAGTTGGCGCCACAGGTGATTGGACGTTGTAATAAATCAATAAAAATAGTAGAAAACGTATGTATAAATAGCCGATAAGTTAAACATTCCGTTTTTTTTTCTACTTCTTCTTCTATTCGTTTGATATATTAATAAAACGTTTTAAAAAGATATTAACAATCGAAGACAAACTATCTATCAATCTTATGATGTGTGGTCATATAATTGAACGAGGAGAAAAAATGATCAGTACACACAGATGATTAATCAATTGTTCGGACGCGTCGTTTCGTACGATTAAGCTATGTAGCTGCCAACGAGTTTCCGTTTTAAAACATCAAGTGGTCAAATGAGAAGAATATTGAAATGTTGAAACAGTAAGAACAATACCAATTAGGAAATGGCTGAGGACGCCCGATTACAAGCATTGTCCTCACACTTTTCGTCAAGTGCACTTCTTAGCTTTCAAACATGTCACCAGTATAGTCTATTACGTCTTTCTATGCAAACATTTTCGTCAGATTCAGATTGATCATTTTTCACATGTTGAACCTACTTTGTCTGACAGCAAGGATTGTAGGCCGGACGAAGTGAGGGCTACAAGCGAAAGTGCATTAAATCAACCGTCCCAAATAGGTACACATGAATTTTCATGCAAAAGGCAGAAAATTTGAAAAATTGCCATAATTTTCGGCCCCGAAGCATGAAAAGCGAATTTGACTCCTTGGCCTTTACAGCCTTAGTGATGTAATGATAATGTCATGTATTAATGAAATTGTTCTCACGAATTTTCACGATTTTTGCGAGTGGTAAAAATAATTAAATTCTAGAAAATTCACAAAAGCAAAGTTTATCGATTCTAGGCGAAGCCGAAGTACACCAGACGTCACATGGCGTGACTTATTTACCATATTATTACCTCGCGTTTTTGAGCAATAGTACATTTCGTCCGTGGGTCCAAATGTTTTATTTTGACGAGTGGGGACGTTATAGCCTGACCTGATTGCTTATTTCATATGAGCAAAGCGCCATTTACATTGAAGTACCACCTAAAAGTTATTAAATTCCTGTGGTGCAATGGTTTTGCCGACTTTAGGATGATGCTAAATCGATTTTACTTCTCTGGTGAACAGGTTTTTGGTCGAACTATTTCACGCCATATGTGATAAATAATCGTACATATTCCACCAACCACGTGAGTCAGAGTCACTCGTGTGAAGAGAAAAATCCACTCGTTCCGGTTTGCACAACTCTTTCCACTCCACAAAAATTCCAACTCGAACATTTACTCTCCTCAACATCCCATATTTAAACTCTTGTCTCTCAGTTACTTGTCCAGTGTTATAAGATCAGGATGTTCGGTCAAATATAACAACCTTCACTGATTCAAAAGACATAGCGAACATTTCTCGATCTAATTATTCAAATAAAAATCTTTGGTTTCAAACCTTCGTACTCATTATATTCAACAAACTCAGTAGTAACACTTATCCCTATTCTCTAATATAACAGAATCTATAATCCATTTATCATTTCCGCTAATGTTCGTGTTCCGTAGATCAAATTCCTGCAGCTGTCGGGCCACATCAATCGTTCTAGCGATTCTTTCACCCAAGTCCTATCAAACAGACATACAATAACACATTCAATGGACTGTAATAGAGTTTTATCAAGACCCGTCAAGTCCACTTTTCAACTGAGGAGAGCTATGCAGTGACCGTCACAAAAAGACATTTTCCAAATAAAAATTTTTCGGTTCATGCATATCACTCCTCAACTGTGGGTGCGAGTGAGACTATGAATGTTTGAAAACAGAAGATAATAATGAACTTAACGGCTTTTGACTAAACACTCTTTAACCTTATCTCTGTGCCATCAACCAAAACACAGCACTCACCACTCCTAAATTATTCGATGACAAATTTAACCGACGTACTATTCGATTGGTTTCCAGAAATAGAATGAGTAGCGGCTCAATTTCGTCCGTTATCGAACAACCAGCAAGATTCAAACTTGAAAATAAAAAGGGAAAATAATTATGAAAATTCTTGCAAACTTTACCGGAACATATGCGTTGAATTGAATTGAAGTCTCTACATACTGTTGAATTGGTGTTCCTTGTAACATTATGCCTGAATGTAAGAGAATTTCAATAAATTAAAGAGAACTTAACAGGACTGACACCCAATTTGGTCCACTTGCAATCAATGTGACGTGAGTGAAATTGAGACCTGAAATTTTTTGTTTGTTTCAGCTGTGGGTATAAAGACAGAAAGTTGAGCTTACAGACTAATAAGAGTAAACCATCTGAAAAACAGCCGAACCAAATTCATGTCTAAATTTCACTGACGTCTTCTGTCAGTTGTGCTGTAATTTTAACTAAAAGGAAATTTCGAATCGGGAGGTGCAATTACTATAGCAACAATGTCTCTAATATTTCTCTAACTATGAGATAGGTACTAACTAACTAACTAACAAACTAATAAGATAGGTAGTCTTTACCGAATATAGCAGCTGCTCCATCACAACCAATTGGATTCATTCGAAGATCTAGTGTCTGGATATTTCTAGTTTTGATAACTTCAGCAAGTTCAATAATTCCCTCTTGAGCTGGAATTTACAAAAAAAAATTATTCTCATTGTTCGTTTGCTCAGAAAAAACTGGTTTCGGTGTTGATCTTTAAATGCCTCCCATTCTTATCAATCGATGAGCCAAATATTATTTTCTTCGTTAATCTATTTGTAGTCTGTTTTTGCATATTAATTACTGAATTTTCAGTTGGTTACACCTTGCGAACAGATGTTTTAGAAATAATTTAGACGAGGATCATCATGTGTATATCGAGGCAATAATAACACGCGCCGATTGGAATGAATAGCCCGATAAGACTTGTTTTGCTCCAAATAAACATACAAATGGCGAAATTTTCGAATCATCAATTTAATGCGGAATACCTAAGGTTACCACGAATAACAGGCACAATTTAACTTTATAAAATCGGATGTTTATCGGTAATGTTGAACAGTAAATTATAAATAGGTCAATTCCCGTCAATGCAATGATGTTAAATCTACATCTCACAGATATGTGATCGACCCGAAAATAAGTGTAGTTTCGAGGCTAGTTTTTCCAGCTGTGGATGCCGGTATATAAGCACAGTGAGCTCAAGTTTCGAGTACTGTATTTTAGCGCTACACGAATCGCGCTGCATCCAATGCAGCAAATTCAGGCTCCGTATTTTAATGAATCCGCTGAATCCAAGGTTGGTTTGAGGCTTTATATACTTTAAGTTTTCAGGCAGTTTATACAAGATGCTAGAATCTAGGGATTCAACATTTGCAGCAAACAATCTATGAGCTTGGACTTAATACGAATCAAAATCTGTCGCTGTCGCAAATGTCTTCCATTTCTCTTAAAATCCTGGCAAAAAAAGAGTGGTACGGACAAGGATGACTTTGTCCTTCTTAGTTCTGAGGTATCGGAACCAATTTACCAATTGGACCATTCATAAAGTACGCACACTAAAAATGATGAATTTTCGATCAACTCCCCCTTAGAAGCTTACGTACTTTGTGAATGGTCCCTTATTATATATAAGTCGCAAAAGTCTTGAAACTAGCGTATTATCTGATCATTAGTCTATATGAAGCAACAGTTACAGCACCTAGTGTACTTACTGAAGTTGTTATTTGTCAGAACCAAACACTTCAAGTTCGGAAACGATTCATGATTCAGAATGTCCAAAAACGCTACCAATCCCATATCACCGCATCCACAATTGCTAAACGTTAAATTTTCGATATCCGTACTCCCTTTATCCAATGCATGGGCCAGCAACTGCAGCATATACGGTTCCAATTTGTTGCAATGGATGCGAAATCCAACAAGTTCATAGCACTTTTTTATGCCAGACGCTAGACTTTGGATATCATTTCTCGATATGCTCGAACAATGCAAATAGAAATTCTGTCCGATGCTCTTCAAATCGAACGTTAAATCAATGTACTTCAGTTGCGGAAGATTCGATAAAATGAAATCGAATGGGATGTGATTGTTTTCGTCATCCAACGCCGGTTGCAGCTCATTCGTACGCAGAGTTACTAGATGCGGTGCACAGACGTCTAGAATATTTTGCATTTCCTCTTCATTGTACTGGCCGGGTTTCAGTCGTTCGATAATTTCGGAGAAATACTTTTCCATAAAAATTGTGATCCAAGGCTTGTCCACAACGGATGGATGGAAATTCGTCCATTTGTCAGTAAAGCAACGACGCCAAAACACATCTTCGGCTATGTGACTGGCTAATATGCCGATTGGAATCTGTGTGTCTACAATGTCGAGTAAATAGTTTCGGTCTTCAACGTTTGGTATGTCCGAGAAAATCGGATATTCCTGCCAATGTTCAGCTATTGATTTGATGCACATGATTCGCAACGAGTCAATGTTGTTGGCATCCCAGTCAAGATTAATTGCGTTCAAATGTATCGTCGATTTTTCTTTGCTATGCTTTACATTGACATACGCCTTAAACGTATTCCGACTGACGGTGTTGGGGAATTTCATGTTTGCACACCCACTTTTTACGAACTTTTCTTTTTAACTTTTCCGGTTATAATGTGTCTTCAACAATCACTCCCGCTATTAATATACATAAATTCTGGTTTTGTAGCGAGTTTTTAGCCATGCGACTTTGTGATGGGAATGTTTTATCAATACTAATAACAAGAAATGGTTTTGGATTTGAGTTGAGGTATTTTTCGTTTATTTCGGCTTTTAAAATTAGTAATAGTTTGGCCTATATACGAAATACCGAATACCAATCACTCAAATTGATCAGAAAATCAATAATTTCGCTCTATTTTCGCTGATTTATATTGTTCGCTTTCTCTTTTTTCCTTTGGTTTTGTACAAAAACCAAGTTAAAATACGTAAACTTTACGGATGTCAATCCGGTGAGAACGCATCTCCTATATTTATACCTGAACTCGTCAACTTCAAAAGAAATTTTTAGGGGAGATTAATCTCTCCTAAAAAATGTCGAGAGGGAAATCACTTTCTCGTATAATCCCATATAATCACCAAATAATCTCACATAACCCCATAAACCCTTGTCAAAAAATCAGTGATTAATCACTCGAAAATTTAACTTAAAGAAAAACATTTTTTTAATTCGGCCTGCCATCCGATGAACTGTGAATTCAGCGATTCCCGAAGATTTTTTTTGGATTTTTGCATGAAAATTTTTATTTTTTGGACTTTTGACGAATGAGTTGTATGTAGCCCCGAGTAACTGAGAATGAAAACCCAATTTCGATTATGCTGGTTTTTTGTTTGATCTACGATCGTGGGGAAAATATTCATAGAAAAGAAAAATTCTTAAATTCAAAGAAAATCCGCAAAATCATAGAAAATCCTTTGAAAGGCACAAGAAAATCAAATAAAACGAAGAAAATTCTTGCAAATAGAAAAAAAAATCTCTGAAAATCCAGCCAGAATCAGTAAAAAAATCCTCTGAAAGCCCAACAAATTTCTTGTGTAGCTTATGCATCTGATAGCATGTTTGATGATGAAACGATACCGTAATTTCATTTTCGTTTATAATTCGACAGAGGTGTGCATGCAAACAAAACAAACAAAAATTTCAAATAGCCCTAAAATTTTAATTTATTGAGTATAAATACACATAGGGCCTAGTATCGGCCTCAGTCCGAGGATCCAAATTTAATTTTTTTTCAACAACATTCTATTCGGCCTTTGATTACCTTCCAAATGAAACAAAAATTACGAAAAACGGATGAAATTTGCTCGAGTTATATGTAAAATACACATAGGGCCCTAGTAGCGGCCTTAGTCCGAGGACCCAAATTTAATTTTTTTTTCAACAACATTCTATTCGGCCTTTGATTACCTTCCAAATGACACAAAAATTACGAAAAACGGATGAAATTTGCTCGAGTTATATGTAAAATACACATAGGGCCCTAGTAGCGGCCTTAGTCCGAGGACCCAAATTTAATTTTTTTTTCAACAACATTCTATTCGGCCTTTAATTACCTTCCAAATGACACAAAAATTACGAAAAACCAATGAAATTTACTCGAGTTCTATGTAAAATACACATAGGGCCCTAGTAGCATTTCACTTCTAAGGCCCTAACTCACGGTCCACTCACCCGATTAAAAAAAACTTTTTTTTCCTGGATTGGTATTGACAATACCTATCATTTGCCGTGTCATTTACATTTCCATCGTTTATTTTGCCATAAATATCACCAAAAGACCTTAAATCACTTAGGTGGCCCTAACTCACGAAGGGCTGACCCGAATATGATATAATATAATCTCTCCTAAAAATGCCGAGGGGGAAATCACTTTCTCGTATAATCCCATATAATCACCAAATAATCTCACATACCCCCATATAACCCTTGTCAAAAAATCAGTGATTAATCACTCGAAAATTTAATTTAAGGAAAAACATTTTTTCTAATTCGGCCTGCCATCCGATCAACTGTGAATTCAGCGATTCCCGAAGATTTTTTTTGGATTTTTGTATGAAAATTTTTATTTTTTGGACTTTTGACAAATGAGTTTTATGTAACCCCGAGTGGCTGAGAATGGAAAGCCAATTTCGATTACGCTGGTTTTTTTGTTTGATCTACGATCGAGGGGAAAATATTGAAAGAAGATTTTCGGGCGACAGTCCAATAAGAAGTCAGTCAAAAGAAAATCTTTCAAAATTTTACGAGAGAAAAATTCTTAAATTCAAAGAAAATCCGCAAAATCGTAGAAAATCCTTTGAAAGGCACAAGAAAATCAAATAAAAAGGAAGAAAATTCTTGCAAATAGAAAAAAAATCTCTGAAAATCCAGCCAGCAGCAATAAAAAAATCCTCTGAAAGCCCAACAAATTTCTTGTGTAGTTCATGCATCTGATAGCATGTTTGGTGAAGAAACGATTCCGTAATTTCATTTTCGTTTATAATTCGACAGAGGTGTGCATGCACAAAGGTATGACTCAGCTCCAATAGTTTGATCATTTCTTTGCCATGACCCGATGAGATGTGGAATTTTTTTTATGTTTTAGGCAAATGGAAAAATGCTCAGATCGAAATAGTAGCAGAAACCATTCGCTTACGACACAGTCAGTTTCGGTGCTGGAGAGAGCATATAAAGAGCGCTAACTCTGCAGCATCTCTGTTATAATTAGTGACTGTTAATGAGTACAAACTGTTTTGCAGTCGACTCGAGATGCATGAGGGGCACACTGACAAAAAAAGTTTCGAAAAACTCACCTGTAGCAGGTAACTTTGGGTCCGGGTAATCTACATTATCTGCCGCAGCTGTATTTTTTGTATGGGGCGCTACAGCTGTGGCAGCTATTGTAGATTATCTGGAGACAAAGTTACCTGCAACAGGTGAGTTTTTCGAATCAGTGCAAGTGCTAAAGCATTTTCTAAAGAAAATACCTTATTTTCCCAAAATTTCTAATCCATTTTAAAGGATTTTGAAGCGTTTCTGCATTATCTTTAAGAATTTTCCTTTAATTTTCAATGATTTCCTTTGATTAACATTTAAAGGATTTTTTTGTGGATTTTCTTCGAAAATGATTTTCTATGTTTATCTGCCACTCGGATGAACTAGATTTTTTTTAGATCTTTTCGGCCACCAGACCAAGTCATCAAAGCTGTTTAAATTTCGTGTGAGTTTGAGATTGAACAAAAAACAATGGCGAAAATATATTGGCATCTCGTTGTAAACATTTCACAAAATCGTTTTACAAATTGAATGGCACATTATCTCGATTGTAATCTAAACGATGTGCAACAATCACCTACTAACAACCCATTCTCACAGCGCATTGTCTGAAAAACCATTTCGATGAGTGTCACTTCTCCTCTTTTCTTCTCATGATTAGCGATTTAAATTTACAGTTTAATTTTCAACTTTTCATACAGACTTGAATATGTCTATTGACATCGATATTCTAAAACGTTTCTATATCGCTGGCATACCTCTCCTCCGAGACATAACTTCAAATAAACAATTTAACAAATCACATACCGCACAAGTGAACGTTATTATTCATTACTTAGATAATGTTCGTTCACTCAAAATATTATATTATGTGTTGATGATTCCTTGTTGCGATTCCATATGAAAGAGATGCGCGACCGAGATAATACTAACCATCTTGCCATTGATTGTATACGTACGTGCAATTTTATCAATTCAATTTTCCATTATGTTGGCGAAAGAAAGAAAATGCAGTGTGTATGTCAACGATGAGAAATGGTTGACCATCATTCGGAAAAATAATTAAATGTTACATCAATATGTCCGAAAAGAAGAATTAATAGGAAAAAAATAATAATTGTTGAACAAGTTGTACAGGCCGTGTCAACCGGCAAAATACTGGGGAATGAAACTTATTTGCAGTACATGGGTCTATCTGGACAAATGAGTCTCTTAATCGTTTACAGCAGCCTTGTACTTAATGAATCTGTTACTTCAACTGTTAAAAGATCGTCCAGAGTTTGACACAAAATCTTTTATTTCATTTGTTTTAATTTACATTTTGCTATATAAGAAATCATTAATTTTATCGTTGTTGTCGATAATAGACTACTATCTTGTTCCTACAAGGATTTTTCCTTTCATAATACCAACTATCGAAGATTATCATTTTTGAAGGACTACACATGGTTGTATGTTATCAATATAGCCTATAAGCGTTCGCGTTCGGGTACATTACATTACTTTATCATTAGACGCGGCGCAATATCGGTTAAATATTATAACCATTTATAGAAAGTGCATAGCGCAAGCGCATCAAGATGCATTTTAATTAAATTATTTATTTATAGGCGTAATTAAATATTGCCTTAGATTTGAACTCTCTTCTCGCATACAAGATAGAGATACACAGAAAAAAAAGCCGATGGATTTTATGGTGAAAGACTTTCTGGTCGTTTGTAGATTTTAATTAAGAATCTTCGGAATTTTCGTTCCTTTTTTCCAATAAATATTTTAATTACATGGTCAGCCGTTTTGCCTAGAAAATAATGGATTTCTTGTGGTAATTTATGTTCGTGTGGTGTAGGTCACACATTTTATGGACATGACGAAAAAGGGACAATTTTGTGGTTAAAGAACACATTAATTTAGCGAGATGCGCGTAGTATGATTATTTTCCAATGTAACATTGAAGGCAAATTAATCGCAGGAATTTCGAATTTACCGAATGCACTTTTGTTGCGTATAAGAATATTTAAAAGAAGAACCAGTGCCGGATTGTCTTGAAAAAGCTCTTTGGGCGCTGTCTGAAGAAAATTCGAAAAAAGACTTTCATCGCCTTTCGTTCATGCAAAAAATAAATTTTCTGTTGAGCATCCACCAAATGCTCATCAGGGCTAATTTTAAGAGTCATATCGTCAAGACTTCAGGCGATTGGGGAACAAGCGGTCTCCGATTTTAATGAGTGATAGCTCGTTGGATTCGTCTCTCAATTCTAGAAAACACGTCTCTTTCACTTTTTCGAAAAAAAATTGTTTTCTGTGAAAACCGTTCAAATGTAAAGACACGTCAGAGGGTAAACAGTTTTTCGGCAATAACTCAAGAAACAATTATTTTAAATTATTGTACTGTTGTACGAATGTCGGCCTTGGAAAGACCACAGGTAGAGTATACGCACTGCTTGGTGCGAGTAGATCCACGAGAGTTATGACTAGAAATGTAGCAGATGTTCGGAGTGTCCGCCTTCCCTGCAGTATCGATGTTCCACGGAACTGAGCATAGGGTGTTGTAGCTGGCCTCACCCACTATCGTTCCACATATAAATGAGCCCAGTACTTTTGTGCTGCAAGCCTACAGCAGGGCGGCATGTGATTTTTCTTGCGAAAAGAGTGAATAAGTGAGCGATTTTTCCGAAAATAGTTGGTAAATTCACTATTATTTTGAATTAAAAAAGTAACTGAAAAGTGACTAAAAACGAGTGACTGTTGTGTAAAATCAGTAATATCACTCACACCTATCAGTCACCCTACGGTCTCGAGTCAAAATCTACACATTTAGTGCATAAAAAACCGTTTACCACTCGGTTTCATTTATTATTGGTCACTGGCTTCAAACCTCTAAAGAAACTGTCTGATTTCAATCTTTTTCATTTTTATATCATACAATGAATTAGTAGATTACTGTACCAGGGATTACTGTATTCGAGGGCTTCAGCCTGAAGGGAAGACCACATTACCTCCCTAGTAAAGTAAATGTTATTTTTAATTTTTTAAGGAATGAATTAAAATTTGTATATCAGGTAGAAGTTTGGTGAGTGGTTCAGGTCAACTTTAAAAATTAGGACTAACATAAGTCTATAGAGTGAGATTGGCTCGACAAGTTTGTGTTTACTACGTAGGTGAAAACACGATTTTTTTTATGTTGCAGAAAGTATAGTGCTTCTTTGAATCGTTAAAATTGCGAATTGAAGCTACGCAGGCTAATTTTTCCTTTTTTGACTTATTCTTTTTGTTAACGTTTGCTTTAATGTTTTTTTTTATGTAATAATTAGAGAAAGGAAACTGTGACCTTTATATTTTTTTCTTGAAATAAATGGATAATAATAGTGCCAAGAAATTGAATTTGTTCGATGTAGAGTCCTTTTTCACCAAGCAATCTGAGTGACCTTCGTATGAAAATCTTGAATTTGACAACTGTAAGTGTGACAACGTGTAAAAACAAAGGTTCAAAACACACTGAAAGCTGCTGGCGGTCCACTTGTCATGATCCAACTTTTTCCAAATATGAGCAAGTGTAACCAACCTTCACATGTCAAAATGTAAACAAAAAAAATATTGCGAAATAAATAAATTGGATATTGTTGTTTGCGACGGACGACAGACCTCAGTAATTACAGATGAACCAAAACAAAGGAATGTTGCGATCGGAAGCGTTTCGTAAGAATTACCAAAGATATTCGAAAAAATATTTTGGCTCGTGAATGAATAATTTTGTATCGCTGATTCAACATGGCTGAAATGAAGGGAGGCCGCTGAAATTACACTAACACAACTACAAATTTTGTGTAACGTAACTGTCAACAATTGAGAAATATTGAAAATGTAATGTGTACGATTGTGTATCATTGTGGCAGGGCCATCAAACGAACACTACACGAACAAATTCCTTCCTCTAATCTTATGTATTTCAAAAATAATCTGGTACCCTCTCACTCTCACTCCTCTCAAAAATAGTCTGAAAAGTGATAATAGTGAGGAGACATGCCGCCCTGCTACAGAAGTCTTGAAAAAAATTTGGTGGCAAAATGCAAGTTTTTTCCTTCTTCCTGAGGGCCTTACAGCTGGAACAGCATCTGGAACGGTACTACGGCAGTCATTTTTTTATCGTCTGCTATTCTTAGTGGTTATGAGCGCGAATATGGTGAAAGTCTTAAGAAAACCTGTGATCATTTGCATGGATTTTATTTGTATTGCTTTTACAACACTAGGCAAGTAAATGAATTGATAAAATGATTTTTTTTTTTGAAAAAAGTTGATGATTGGATAATGTGTCGCGGGCGCACATTTTTCCCCCATCGAATTTTCACTCATTTTGTATTGCATCTCACAATCGACAAAATTACACGAACAGCGGTTGGTGCAAATGTAAATTGATTAATTTCGATCAATTCTCTAATCAGAAATTTTTGTTGAATCAATTGATGAGTGATCAGCAGTAATAATAAAATTATCCGTGCTGGGTAGTTTTGGCTGATCACAAATCATTATTTAGTTGGGTATGGATTTTCAACGTATTGCGGCAATCCGTCACCACGACGGATTAACTTTTTGTTGTGTCGGAACTGAATCAAACTGAAGCCAGATAAAATGACGACGGTAAGAACAATGAAAGTGAATACAGCCGCAGAGACCACGGTAAGTTGGTAGGAAATGGAGCTTAGTTTCTCTTCAACGGTTCGTAACTGTTCACTGGATACTTGTTCGCCATCGCCTATTGGTGTAATAGTAGTAGTAGTTGTTGTTGTTGTTGTTCCCGATCCTGTAAGCATACTCTTTAGTGCGTCGATGTGGGTATCATCTAGCATGTATTTCTGGAAATAAAATTCTCTTTTTAGGCCTTCTTATCATTGCATTGGTATGATCTCTGGTCATACCTTGTCGAACCAATAAACAGGCAAAATAGTGTCAGGCATTGCCCCAGCATTCAGATTATCATTCTGCTTGAATTTCTGTAAATTGACGTTAAGCTGATACTTCTGGCTGTACTCGACCAACATTCCAGTGACCTTGAAATCGGAAATTCTGATCTACTGACTCCCTAACAAAATTTAACTCAAAATTACCGGCTCAATAATGAAGTAGGTCTGGTATTTTGTTGCATCCGCACTCATACCTTCCAGAGCCGCACGGTAACTGGCATCGGAATCGTGGAAATGGGGATTTGACATGACAAACGGCAATCCACGTTGGCATCCCTTGACGTCAACAGCACCGAATGGAAGATTGACCGATGTAGCATAGCAACTGCCTCCAATTGATTCTGGATATGCGACAAACTTAAGTGCTGGGAAGCCGTGGCTGTTGTCAATCGAGTCAAATTTCAAAACTGCAGCTGCACAAAGATCGTCCGAATAGTAGTGAAGAACCGATTGTTCGGTGACTTTGTCGTAATATTCGCCATTGGTGCCAGGGAATTGAGAACAAATTGGAAGGGATGATTCGGTCTTCCACCACAACATTTCACTTTGATCATCCATCAACATGATCTTGCCATAACTGTCCGAGTCTGAGTTGAGTGTTAGTCGTTTGGGATAGTGCAGCTGAAATAAAATTGGATCTTTGTATACGGCACTACGATCACTGACTCTGTAGCAGTACCTGAGAAAGTATGGCAAAGCTGTCTCTTTCCAATTCCGGTAGATCACCTTTGATCTGCGGGTTAGCAGTGATCACGTTCTTGTAATTCGTCGTGTCAACGCCATTAATCAAAAGTTCATTGATGGTAGCACCTTCTTTGATATAACCTTCACCCTGTTGGTACAATTGTGACGCGGAAGAGCAGACTCCACCAACAGCATCATTACACAGAGCATGACCGACGCGCTGTATAAAAATGGAATTTAATTTCGCATAACGGCATTTCGTCTCCTAATTCATACTTGGAACGGAATATTGGCAGCGTTAACACGTTGAGTTAAATCACCACTTTTGTGTGACCAGTAGCGATTCTGACCGAAGTTGATGGACATATCAGCAACATTAGCAGAACAATTGACTCTTTGACGAATTTCGCTGAAAATTTGTTGCAAATTAACCGATTAATGTTCTGTCGTTCAACTGAATCCTGTGTGAACTCACTTAAAAATCACAGTCTGCATTTCTTGAAGATTCGGCTTAGCTCCACTCAAAAACTGAGCCGGATTAGTCACACTGAAAAAATTGACTTCCAACGTTCTAACGGCTGGCATTTCCGAACACAACAAAAATTGGTTTCCATGGGCAGACGACTCATGAGCGGCTCTGATTTGACCGATAAATTCCTGTACAAAAAAGAAGTAGCGATCAAAACCGTTGCACATCAGTCCTTTGAAATCCTTTATTGTCGACGGTAAATCGTAGTATCGACTTATTTACCTGTGGAGTTGTTCCAACAGCACTGGCAACTGCCAGAGCCAACAAAACGAAAAGCTTTGCCATGATCTGTTCGTTCATCAAGTGATGGTTGTTCTTTGAAAAGATGAAGGCGGTCACCAAAGACTTATATTCACTCTGTGCGCTGATTTTTAGATAAGATAATTGCCTCAAGTATTTGGGAAGTTTTGGATACTCTTGTGTTTGTGTCGTGACTTTCACAATTTCACAGGCTGTATCTCGCACAAGCTGGCAGCAATGTTTTTCTCGGAAAAGATAAGATTCACAGACTATGATTACGCGGTGCTAAATCAATTTGTCTTTACAATTGAGATATTGCCAATATCACGTAGACGTTTTGGTCTCGCTTCCATATTTTCGTACAGATAAGATTAGTGTCTATTATTGGATGTTGGACCGAAATACGTGTTTTTGACAACACAAAGCCGATATAAAAAGAATCTCTGCTGATAACGGAAACAGCGGCAGATGGTAACAATCAGGGATCGCTTTTGCGAAATTAATTTCGCAAAGATTTCGCAAATTTATCAAAAATTTCTCGGTCGATAAGAAATTTTGAGAAATTTTTTCATCAAGAAACAGTCCCTGCAAGAATTTCACCTTTTCTTCACCTTTTTATCAATATTTGGAATTCGATTACACCTACAAGTACATATAAACTAAGGTGCATCAATGTTCACAAAATTGCCTACCTGTTAGTTAGATTGAGGTTATTCAATGTTACATAAATACTGAGCAATAATCTGCGGGTTATGGTTATGATACAGAAAGAACCATTTCTCACGACATTTGAGGGACTGCATTGCAGAGAAGAAGAGATTGAGGAGGGCATATTTTCGGCGAAAACTTAATGATGCCGGGTTGAAAATTGAAATTGATCGTTTGAACAAGTACATAAGGGCTAGTATTGATGCGAGGGACTCTCATATGCTTATGAATAAGCTGAAGCAAATCAGACCAGACAGTAAAATGTTCAAAAATATCAATAAACTTTTGGGTGATAATAGAAAGACGGTGCCCGAACTGAAGGCAAGTGATGGCTCTCTGATTAGTAATCCATTCGATAAAGCTAACGCCATTGCTAAAGTATATGGCGACGTTCACCGACAGAATAGAGAAATGGGTGATCCTGATTTTGATGTAGTCGTGTTGTCTGAGGTGAATTCGTTCTCTCAGTTGGCCGCGCAAAATTTATTTGAACCTCGATTGACAGACGCTGATGAAATCAGCCGTATTCTTAAAGGTATTAAAAACAAAAAGTCTAGTGGACCTGATGCTATTCCGAACGTTGTCCTGAAGAAACTTCCTGTTTCAGCACATGTACTTCTGGATAAGTTGTTTAATTGTATTCTGAGTTTGGGATACTACCCCAGTTCATGGAAGACAGCCCACGTTGTACTGATTCCGAAGCCGGGTAAACCGGCAAATGAGGCAAAGAATTTTAGACCCATCAGTCTCTTAAATGGCCTGAGTAAAATCCTAGAAAAAGTTCTCTATGTTAGAATGCTAGAATACTGTGATGAAAATGATCTATTACCCAACAGCCAATTCGGCTTTAGGAGCAAGCACTCCACCGTCGTACATGCTCTCATAAGGTTATTCGAAGAAGCAATCATTGGTTTTAACGATCTCAAAGTGACAATAGCAGCATTCCTGGACATAGTGAAGGCTTTCGACACGATGTGGATTGAGGGACTCATATATAAATTGATGAAGATGAACTTCCCAAATTATCTCATCAGAATTGTGTTTTCCTATCTCAAAGAACGGAGCTTTAGAGTTAAGTTGGGAGACCAGCTGTCTGACTCAGTATCTGTGAATGATGGGGTTCCACAAGGATCTATATTAGGTCCTTTGCTCTTTATTATATTTATGATAGACCTCCCGACGCATATGAACACAACTCTAACAGTCTTTGCAGACGATACGAGCATTTTCTCAACTCGATTGTCGCATAGTAGAGCAAGATCAAATGTACAAAGCCACCTCGATAAGTTGCATAGATATTACCAAACCTGGAAAATTAAAGTGAATGTGCAAAAATCGGAAGCACTCTTCATTCAGAGATCAAACCGTTCGCGTATTGTCAGTGAAAACTCGTGTGCTATTTTAATGAATGGCACAAAAATCCCATTCAAGAACAGCGTCCGTTTTCTGGGTTATTATGTTCAATCGAACCTCAAGCATAACGAACATGTGAATAGAATGTTACTCAAGGTAAACACTGGGCTGCATAAACTGTATCCTATCATGAAAGCGAATAATGGTATTTCACAAGATGTGAAGGTTAAAATCTATGTGACTATACTTAGACCGGTCCTCACCTATGCTGTGGCGGTTTGGCATACCTTGCCAAAGTACTTAATTAAAAGGCTGAAGGTTTTTGAGAATAAATGCCTTCGTATGGCAATAAACTTCAGAAGGTCAAGAACGAATTATAAATTTATATCTACTGAGGAACTGCACAGAATTGCGAAAGTACCAAGACTCAACGTGTACTTATACAAATTGGCTAAAAATGTGCTTAGCAAGACCTATTTACTTGATAACACTTTTATCAGTAAATTTGGTAATTTTTTAAACGAAAGAATCGCTAATTGTATTTACAAACCCCCTCACTCGCTGATAACGGGCCTTGACTCTAAGCTGTTGTCTTTAGACACACGCGCATCTTGAAATTTTATTTCCCATTGACAATAATAATTATTGAAAATTAAGAATTTATTGGTTTCTTTCTACTTTGATTTGTTAACAACAGATTAGTTGTATCTCTAGGTAAAGTCATCCCCCCCTTCAAAAAATAAGAATATTGATTGTTTTTATATACTTTTTTCAATCTATAAGGTGATATGCCTACTGAAATTTCATTTTACAGAAAAATTTTTACTCTCTGAATTATCGAGTCCAAACACGAATCAAAATGTAGAAATCTCGAACTTAAATATGAAAAAGTCTGGATGACTGTAAATTTATTTTAACCTCAAATATTTATGTAAAAACTAATTGTGTACTTAATTTGATTGAATAAACTAAAAAAATAAAAAAAAAATAAAAAAATACATATATGTAGCTGCTAGAGATTAACGAATTATAAGCTGCGAATGAGCAGAATTCGGAGCAGGTCTTACTGTGGAAAACAGAGCCTTCCATCTTCCATGGTTGCCATAGTCTGCATGAGGTTCGGATAAAGTCATGTTCAGGTTTTAGTGAAGAACATTACAAGACATTGAATGTAAGTAAATGTCGTAGTTGTTTTTTGAGGTAACAGTGGTACCAGCTGTGATCTATGAATAGTTTTTCATAAAAGCGTTGCGAAAATACTCTCACACAAATGAGTTCAGATAACCTCGTATTCCACTCATTCTGAAAATTAACAATTTAAATGGAGAAAATAGCATTTTTGTCACGAGTGATGGAAAGTGGCATTTTTAGGACTACTCGTAAGCTTGTAACACTAAACAATACTCTAGAACATCATAAAATTAACTTTCCCATATAATCTTTATCTTTAAAAAAAGTAATTTTCCACTCGTTTCTATGCGTTTTCACGTAGACTTGGATTGCGTTGCGCGACTCAGATACGATTTGTTGTCAATTACAATATTCACTATCAGATAGTGAAACGAAAGTGACGTTTTATGGAAGTCTTGAAAGCAAACATACTTTTTTTAATGTGCGTCGGGATACTGCTCTAAAGTGAAAAAAAATGAGCGGAGACAAAATAAACATTTTGTTCCCTGAACTCTCAATTCAGTTTCTTTGTTATACCTTTGTTTTGTATGTGTTTTTCATGGACAAAAACGAATATTCCGAAAATGCCCACTTGAAAAATGTTGTGTTCACCTTGGGGAAAAATTCCAACAAAAGCAAAATTTGCGGCCAGAGCGAAGCGAGTGAATTTCCTAATTTATCTACTGTGTAAGAAATAACTATTGGAACTGTAATAGCATTAAACTCATTAAAATAGACCCCTGGCATGGCTTCGAATGGCTCGATGCTCGAGATCGTGATTATCATTTCACAATATTTCGTATGCAAATTTGTTAATAAACTATTTGCTCCGTTTTTTTTACCTGTTTGATTGAAAGAATGTGCTCACTATTAATTGGCATCGATTACACCATAATCGATCAAAATTATTTACAATTAACGTATCAATAAAAAACCAATTATTTGCGTTTACGTGAAGCAGTTGAGAGAAGCAAAAAAAAACCAACTAAAAAAACAGAAAACGTTTGACCATTAACAATAGTATTAATGGGGAGCAACCATAACAAACTGAGTATAATGTAAAATGGAGAGAATGTAATTAATTTTTGAAATCAAAAATTGTGATTTTTCAATTTATTTTGCACCGCATGATCCACCATTGAATGGAATATACCGAGAGAGTTCGGAAAAAAAATATCGATTCGAATTTCATTTTTCAATTAATAGATTGATTTTTCCAATGCTGAATGATTTAGATGTGAAATTGGTCAATATTCTCAGCGATGATCAATCCTCGTTCGAGCATCCAACAATTTATTTCTGTGTAAAATGATGCATTACGTCGTGTGTACATTTTTAAAATTGTTACACACAGCAGTAGACAAGGTAGGAACGAAAAAAAAGGTTATTTCCATATTAAATTCGTAGGTTACCATACCACCTCCTAGCCTTGTTGTAATCAAATACAAATTAAAATTATTCCGATTAATAAAGCGTGATCTTTACATTGTTCTTGGAAACATCTGTATACTATAGTATAGTATAGTATTACTATACGTATATAGACTGACATTTTATGAGATAAATGATTTTTAATTTTGCATTTATAATCCTTTGGCGTGTTTTCTAACCTCGTTCCTGTTTTGAAGTGTACCTCTCACACAGACCATATTTACAACAATTCATTCACCTCTCGTCCAGATTTTTTGGCCGCGAGAAAAAAAATCGAATTTTAAACCTAGACAGTACGTTCATTTTAGACCAATTTTAGACTTTCAACCACTTGCGTATCATCAACATGGATATTACCTATATATCGCGTAAAAGAACATAAATATTAATAGCAAACAGGCGAACCGTACGGTAGGTATAGTTTTGTAGTAAGTTTTTCGTTTTTTCTTTCATTTTTTTTTGCTCTACCTCGAAAATCTGCTTAGAATTAAATGCTCGTTCGTTCACTCGCGTTTTTTCATCTCGTAAACAACAATTTTAAACTGGACGAAAATTATAGGGTTTAAAGCCAAGCGCGGCTGCATTATTATTGATAGAAACGGAATTATTAAACTGAAAACCCCGTTTTAATTTTGAAAATTGATTTTCGAGGTTGCCGATTCTTCTTTTCGTCGACGGTGAAACGGAAATAGATAATTTTGAATTTGGATTCAATTCGACAAATTATAGGAACTCCGTCTATGCACCAGTTACTTACCTACCCACTCGTGCAATAACCTTCTGAACTGACAACATTATCTCACTTTATGTTACAACAAATGAAGTAGAAGATTTAGTATCAAAGACTAGGGAAGTAGGTTTAATATTGCTTAAATGGGAAATTTATAAACTCGCATCGGGAAATCAGTGTGAAAGGTTTATTATATTTTCGAGAATATTAACCAATTAACAAAGGAAAATTTCTATCAATGCATTCTTTGTTGGAAAGAAACCAACAAAAAACTTTATTTTCCTTTTACTAAAACCAAATGATTTTTATTGTACGATAAAATATGGCGACGTGACAACATAGGACAGGTATTGTAATTGTACCACTTCCAGATGTAACCATGAAACATTTTTAAGGTGTTTTTAATGGAAAATAGTTAACTGTTAACTTTAAAGTTGAAACGTAAAGGTGTATTTCTGTTAACTGTTTTACCGCCTTCATAGCATTCAACAGTACAAGCTTTATAACAATGCGATATTATAATGGACCGATAATAGTTATTTATCTACCAAGGTAGGTATGAAGGTATTTTTTCGCACTAGATGTCGATCCGAGGCGAAGCCGAGGTCGACAAGACATCGTGTGCGAAAAAATACCGGCATACCTACCGTGGCAGATACAACGTTTTTCGCAATTTCGGGCCATAATCACCTTTCCAATGCAAAATATTACCAAAATTTCTACCAAACAATCACATGCAAACATGAATTCATTTGAACGATCAAGCAACCTGTTCTATATACACATTGCAATGAGATGTATAGAGACGCGCTAAATAAAATCAAGTAGTCTATGCTTAGTATGTACGCTTCAACAATACGTTCTGTATAATTGTGTGACTCTGTAGCCGAATGGCTATGGTCGTTGCTTGGTGTTTGGAAGAATTTTGGTGTTGGATGTTCAAATCCTGGTCTGTGCAAAGTTTTTATTTATAAAATTTAGTCTTTCTTAAAGGTACTGAGCTATGTAGCGTGCGAAAAAAATGTGAAAAAGCCCAAGTGCGTAAAAATAATCAAAAACGCACTGTGAAATAAATACCTTCAAAACGACATTAAATGGATGCATGGAAAGGTGATGATTATGGACCGGAATTGCGAAAAAACTAATAAACTACCGATGGATGCGTTTCCGAGTATGGAAAAATGTTATTTGTAATAAAGCTCAAAACATTTTGTAGTGCCTTAGGATTGTAACGCATACTGGAGGTACGCGGTTTAATGTAAAAAATTTAATCAAGTAAAATTTCGGCAACAAAGAACGACTAGATTTCATCAGAGCAATTTGTTGGAAATGTGAATCTAGAATGTGAAATATTGCACAAAAAATTCCCCAACACCATTTCTACAGCGTGTAAGGTTTTGAGATATAACATTAGGTCTAACTGTTTTATCGCCTTCACAGCATTCAAATGTATACAAGTTTTATAACTATGCGATATTAGATCGATAAAAACTAATAAAAACTACGTTACCGAGTATCGAAAAATGTTATATGTAATAGAGCTTAAAACATGTCGAAAAGCGTGATAATAAGAAGTAAGTTAAATTTCGGCAACAAAGAAAGACTAGATTTCAGCAGAGCAATTTGTTGGGAATGGGAATCTAGAATTTGAAATGTTGCACAAAAAATGTGCAACATAAATAGAGGCAAGTTCTTTCTAGCTTCATTTACAATGTCATTTTGATAATATTTTCCGATTGTTTAGTCGTTGACTTGTGTCAACGACATTTTTTGTTTTTTAGTTGTTTAACCATTGACCTTTATTGAACATCTGTCCTTTATAGACGTTACCTCTACATATATTGTAAATTCTGTGCAATAACATTTTACAATATAGATTCACATTCTTAAATATTTCCTCCGTTTAAATCTTGTCGCTCAAACATTGAAATGTAGCTGAAATCAAGAGAATAATTTTTCGTATCAGATTTTAGTTTGTTTTATCGCCATCGTTTTATCGAGATTATTCTTAATATCATTGTGGTTATCCTTAAGAGGCTCCGAGCGTTCAGTTTAGACACACTAAAGGCATGAACACATAAACTCACGTCACGAATACTTAACTTGGACCTTAATTATCACGAATTTGGTTTCACATTTTACTCGATTTCGACAATGATTTTTCACATTTAAGTTACTTCTGCAAGGCAAAACAAATTTATCTCCTGTAATGTCATAATATTCACAATTTGAGCGTCACTTTTAGAATCAAAATGGGCTAGATTTAAACACGTCATTCACAGGACGTTACATTTATTAACTGAAAATTTCGATAATTGGTCATTTAGCTCGAATAATTTGCGTAACATTGATATACATATGGATAGATTCTTGGGAATTTTTCTTTTACTTTTTTCAGCATCAGCTTCCGTAGCACACTATTAAATGCATTCGAATAAAGGTAAATTTGGCGCTGGTTTAAATTTGCAGATCGAGAGCTTATCTACACTACTTCATTTTTTCAACGATTTGGATTTTCTACAACGTGTGAGGTTTTGAGATATATACATTAAGTCTAACTGTTTTATCGCCTTCATAGATTCAAATGTACAAGTTGTATAACAATGCATTATTATATTAGACCGATAAAAACTTATTGAGTACGTTCTCGAGTATCTAAAAATGTTATATGTAATAGAGCTTAAAACATGTCGAAAAGCGTGATTATAGAAAGTAAGCTAAATTTCGGCAACAAAGAAAGACTAGATTTCAGCGGAGCAATTTGTTAGAAACGTGAATCTAGAATGTGAAATGTTGCACAAAAAATTTGCAACATAAATAGAGGCAAGTCCTTTCTAGCTTCATTTGCAATACACTAATCGATTTTTTCCGATTGTTTTAATTACGTCTACGACATTTTTCGTTTTTTGGTTAAACACCATTGGCCTTGATTGAACATCTGTCCATTATAGACGTTAGACCTCTGCAATCTGCATATATTGTAAATTCTGTACATTAACATTTTACAATATAGATTCGTTGAAATCTTGTCGCTCAAACATTGAAATGTAGCAGAAATCAACAGAATAATTTTTCGTATCAGATTTTAGTCTGTTTTATCGCCAGGTGGCATTACTTCCTTTAGTCATGTACCGGCGTTCAATGCCCCGATGCAGCCTTTTTAAAATGGTAGAGAATAAGAATAAAGTTTGGTTTAAATGCTAAGATATGTAATGTTCTTAATGTTTCCAGTTTAACCGTTTCGCTATAGGATAATCGAATAATTGTGAAAACTGTAAAGTTCTTCGCTATGAGTGTGAGAAAACGGACAGGAAATCAATAATCCAGATGCATCGATTGCAATTCAATCACAAACAAATTATCGATTTTTATCCAATTGTGCACACCTGCAAATGATTATTGTTGCGTTTATTGGTTAATTAGAGTGAATTACACATAGCCGTATTGTGTTGGTACAGATACGTGACTAGTGTACGAATTATGGTTCGGTCGAATATTTAGACCATTAAAAATTAATGTTTTTGTCGACGTGAATGAGGAAGAACATGTTAGTCAAATTTTCAATTTGCTGTGCCTGGCTGGATGATGTAAAATGTAAAATTTTGCAATGAATTGTAATGTTTAGAGTACGTGCACAGTTTATGGTAGAATAAATCGATTCGGATCGATATATGTTCATTGCATTAGAAAATTAGAAGAGAAACATTCGGTAAATACAGAGATGTTGCAACGAAATGAGCTTGTTGTCATTAATAATTTGATAATTGCTTTCTTGTCGTTGAAAGACATTTGCTGAACTAAAGAGATGGATGTACCTTTCACATACGGCAAACGGCATCAGGTCTATTACTTCAATCGTTTAACATATCACATTAAGTTCAATACAAAATCTTTTACTTCATTTTGTTACTATAGCAAGCATTCTTCTATAAAGGCCCTTCTATAAAGTGAAAAAGAGCTTGTCGTTTATTTTTGTCGTCTACATCGATAACAGATGAAGAACTGTCCGTAAAATATTACATATGCACTCACTACCTTCCTACTTATGGGTGAGTTATTTTAGCTTCAAAACCCCATTCTCTAAATGGAGAATGGTGCTGCAATGACTTAAAAAGTCTGCAGAGAAAACTTCATACATTTAACAAAACCGATTATAGTGAATTTTAAGAAGATTTTCCCTTGACTTTACAGCCAAAGGAATAGTTTCAAGCGTCCGTCTATCATAAGAGATACAGTCGGAGAAATATAGATTTCGGGTTTTTTTAGAGATATGATCATTTCTCTAATTCTCTCAATTGCCAATTGAAATAAAATGCGAAATGAGAGAATACATAAAAACGGTGAAAACGATGATGTCTCTTAATATCCCGAAATCTATTTTTCTCCGACTGTAATTCATCTACGATATCTTTCGAATATATGTGTTGAACTAAGCGTAGTCCACTTAACTGTATACCTAAGACTGTCTGAACAAGAAAATTTCTTCCAATTTAAGTCTCATCCGTGCTACGTGCCGATTGTTACGATGTGTTATCTAAACAATTTCTCAGCTAATAAAAATTACGTACCACGTTTCCATGTGCTAAGTACACACACGCCGCAACATCTAATAAATTTCATTGATTAGGCGGCTATCACTTAATTCACTATCGGTTTAAATCGCAATGAATTTAATTGACCACCAATTTACTATCTTCATTCAACGTTGTCACCTGCGGCATATACACAATTTTATATATCACCCAATTTAGTCGATTCATTTCATAATTACAATGCAACTTTTGTGTTACACATTTTATGTAAAGTTTGTGTCGAATGAATGGATAGGCATATCATATACACCGTATGCCAATATATACAGATATAAATCGGGACCCGATGCATTCGTTGAATATATTCTATAAAATGTCTGTAGACCTTCAAATAAAACACACATTCGATTTTATATTACATGTTCACAATGACTGCAAGCGTTAAAGAAGCTATTTCGCATTTCTCATAGCATTATTCGACTTTATTTTTTTTATATTTTGTGTGTGGTGCGCAGCATTAGCTCTCCGGTTTTGATGAAATCATTCAAGAAATGCATTACCAGTTCTAACTTTGGATCGTTTTTTTTTTATTATTCATTTTTCAAATTTTATTTTATGTTGCACCTCTCTCGCTGCTGCATGTTATATCTCCTATGCATCATACCAATATATTATTAAAAGTGTTTGGCCCTGAAATTGTTTTATTAAAAAGATTTTTTTTTCTTTGCATTTGATTGAATTCATGTTCTTTATGGATGTCCTGAGGTCACAACCGATGTTGTGTTTTAATGTGAAGATATTATGTTTACCATTGCCGTCTGAACGATGTTTTAATGTATGGAATTAAGAGATTTGTTAATTAATTAAGCTGCGTCGTCAGTGATGGTGATAATTGACGAATTTAGCGATTATTGTTGCCTGTAGTATAAATAGCTACATTGAATTGGTGTTGATATTATAATAGGTTCATCATTCCCTATTAGCATTTTTCGCCCTATGTTATAATGATAAGATATACGAAAATAGGTACAAATGTTAAATCGATGAACGACTCAAGCAAGAAGGCGAAGATTTTGTCAGTCGACATCGTGAATAATGGCTGCGATTCCCAGGAATATCATACAAATGGTAATATCATTTGTCTCTCAAGTTTTGTTGAAATGATCGCTAATAAACATTGATGAGAATAGATATTCCTCTATCTGCTGCTCTGAATATTATGAATTTACCAATTGATTACTTAAACGACTTGCCTACATTAACCGACGCAGATCTTTCTGAATTGTATCCACCCGCAGTTGGTTCCACTATAGGTAACTTATTCAGACAAAACCAAGTTTTTTTAAAGGTCTTTACAGAAACTTCCCGTTTATAGCTATTGATCTTAGTGAATTAAGGCAGAATTTACAACCTCCCTTAAGTACAATTAATATTTTGACCTTTTTCACCATTTAAAGTTTGCATTAACACAGATCAAAATGTATGGACCGATTACGAAAGGAAATTATCTGATGTTGAGAAAAGGCTAGAGCTTGCTGAAACTCAATTAAACCGTATAGAGGCAAATCAGGGCGGTTTGAAAGCACACAATGAAAATTTATTGAAGTTAGTCGCAGCACTACATGTAAAAATCGACGGTTCCATAAATCAAGCCATACCTCAACCAACAAGAAAAAAAGATATTCCCGCAGATGTTCAAAAGTTGGTAGATGAACTTCCAGTGAAGAATAAACCGCACTTTGGAGAATTCCTGAAAGCTTACAAAAATAAGATCGATTTGAAAGATGCATTGGTAATCCTTGTAAAAAATTCCTCGATGTTTGCTGTCTTAATTTTTGTGGACCTAATGCTCATATGATTAACATCGATGTTAATCACATGAATCACACTTACGACATTACTGTTTTGAGGAATTTTCCTTGATCTAATCAAGTACCCCAATTTTGCTTCTAATCTGGGTAGGATTAGGAAAACTGGTGGCCGGCCCTGGGATCGAACTCCCGACCCATGGGTTTGTAGTCCACAACTCTACCACTGAACCACCAGTTCCCATTTGAGTTTATGATAAATGTTCTTCTAATACGGTTGGTTGTTATCACACTCACATAACACATTTTTTGGGTATTTAGGTCGGGTATTTAGGGTTTTCAATAATCACCAGTAATAAAAAAGGTATTAAAATTAAATAAAAAAACAAACTTGACCAGGATTCGAACCCAGATTGAACATAATATTTTAGTTTTCGGCATTTGATTGATGTTTACCGTTTTAATACACAATGAGTCTGTTTTGGATTGAGAGAATTGAGAGAATAAGAAACGTCATGTATAATAGAGGCTCTAGCGATGTGACGTACATGATTTTTGTTCTTTTCAAAATCAATTCAAAAGATTGGGCGCGTTTATATTTCATACATTATGATGGACATAATTTTGGTCGTCAAAACGTTTCGTCTAGAACGTCGTAACTCACATAGTTTTATCTTCACAGTTCGATGAACTCAAGTTGATTGGTGGAGCTGATGAAGAAAAATGCACCAAAAGAATTTTTTCATGCTTCGGGGCCGAAAATGAGGGCAATTTTTCGAATTTTCTCGGGTTTCCGGCCCTCTGCATGAAAACTCACATGTGCACCTGTTTGGGACGGTTGATTTAAGGCACTTTCGCTTGTAAGCCTCACTTCGTTCGGCCTACAATCCGCGAAATTGCCTAAAATCAATCGTCCAAAACAGGTACACAAATGACTATTTTTGATACCAACATCGAAAGTTGATACTTTCGCCCTCGAAATCCGGGGCGAAAGTAAAAAAATGCAAGTTATGTGTTTGAGCGGGGAGAAAGAAAGAATACATAAAGCGAAAGTCAATATACATAATGCGAAAGTCGACTACATAATGTAATAGTCGACTCTTGTCAATAAGTGTACTGCGATCAAAATTGAAATAAAGCGTGCGCCAGTGCTCTTATTGAAATTAACATACGAAGTTGATAATTTTTGTTGTTAATGATTTGTTAGTTATTTGTTAATTTTTGTGTGTGTTATTGTTGTGATGGCTAAATAATTAAATTTTTCATATACCAGGGGGCTGCCGCCCCCTGGACCCCCGCATTTTCTGGCTAAATGCCTTCATATTTCAACATTTTGTTCTGCTGTTTGCGATACGTATCAACTTTCGATGTTGGTATCAAAAAAAAAAGTATGAACGACTCGGGGGAAAAATAAAAAAATTCAACCTGTGCGATTGAGGCCCTTGCCTTCGGCGCGGGCATCAACTCTCGCACACGGTTGAATTTTTTTACTTTCGCCCCTTGTCATTCAATGTACTATTGGCGGCTTTGTTTTCCGACGATTTGTTAATGGATTATACTTGGTTCGGAACATCAACTAAAGACCCGTTCAAGGACTACAAAGTGCATGCTTTAATAAAGGAGTGCGTACGCGTGCACTATGCTACACTGACTGACGCGAATTATCAATCATATGTTCAGGATCATCTTAAGTATGCCTGCTCGCGTGTGGAAAGACGATATCTCCAATAAAAATTTGTAAAAACCATATTTAAAACGTAAATTAAATGCTGGTGTGAAATACAGATTGTTTGAGTTTTCAATGAAGAAATTGTCTGTATTTTCGAACCGTCTTCTCTTGACCGTACTTATTATATGAAGTACAAAGATTGAGTAATTTGCAAAGCCTCATACTAAAACCTAGACTGATTGTTTTATGTTGATCTCTGGCAACACGTATGCAGAAGACACTAGATTTTAGGAGTTCTGAGCGGAGTTCATTTATTGGCAAAGGACTATTAGAATATCTATGAGTAAGTGTTACATAGAAAGCGAATGTAGGAAAAATCATCTTGCTCAGCCGCGGATTTGAACTGAACACGGGAATGAACACATGATATTTACTTCGAATGCCTTTATGTTGTGTAGAGTGCTAGATTGAATGTGTGTGTAGTGTAGTGTATGTGTGGTTTGTGAACATATATATTACATTAGTCTGTGTATGGAAATCTTTGTTGTAATTCCTATAAAATATCGAAACAACCTTTTAAGATTTGAAACTAGCCCCCGAATTTAGCGCCATCTATAAGACAATCGCTCAGTGGTTGCTGCAACGTTGACAATTGTGGTATAAACATTGAAAAAATTAGAACGTTGTACCGACCTTAGTTGAGGAAACGTTATTATGACGACAAATACACCTAAAACGCTAATAGGGTTGTGGGCTTGTCACGTACACATATTTTGAAATGAAGAATTTGTACAGAAATCAATCCGATAAGTATGTAACGCGTTGTGTGACTGCTTTAAACATTTTAGGGACAACCGTGCCGTCTCCCCTAAAAAAATCCATGTCAACAGCAGCCTAGTGTTAGATACTAGGTTCACTTCACCGAAATCAGTTTTTGACCCCAGGCTGCGTTCTTTGTTTAAAATTTTAGAATTAAAGAAGGCAGACTGTTGTTAAGTTACTAAGTAATTAGAATTCGATGTAACATTGTAACTTGCTACATCTGCGAAGTAAAATTTTGACAACAGGCCATTTCCGGATTTTTTAAAACAAATAAAAAAAAATCGCAAGTTGTAGACTCAGCCAGGACAAAGAGCAATGAATCATTAACTCTACAGCCATAAGTCGCAATGTTCATTTGAAGAGATTGTAACCAATTCAGACATTCGAGAGCCAATTGAAGAATGATATAGACAACGAGCGTTGAAGTAATGAAACCTTGGCCTTTTATAAATGATAGTCCAATAAGCTTATTGCGATACAATTATTAACTTTGTAAGCTTCGTTTAAAGTAAACACCCATAATGTTCAATACGAATTCTTTTACTTCACCAGTTTTAGATTACGTTTAACTGAATCAGGAACACTATCCGCATCGTTGCTGTTGCCATCGATTAGCTGCGCTGAAAACGTATGCTTTTGTGCAAAACTCTACTATACAAATAGATAAAGGACCGCAATCTATTAGTGCCATGTTCGCCCATTATTCATTCGAACGAAATTCGAATTGTTGAATTCAATTTTTTCGCAATCCTCTATTTTTTACCACGATCATTTGCATTAATCATAAACCATTTAATCCATCACAACTCTGTTATTTGAACTAATTACATCACTTTTATCACAGGTAATTAATCATAGAGACGGGGATCATAATATACATTACATTTATTATCTGATGGAATGGAACTCATAATAATATGATCAATGTGAACACACACATCACATCAGATATGATCAGACCAATTAGGAAAGTATATATAGGGAAAAAAAAATAAACGGAAAAAAGAAGAGAAGAATGATCGTCTTCTCACTGTGAATGAAATCGTAGCTTGTGTGTAGTTTACAGGTACCTGGTGTGTTGTATTTCATATAAACATTGGGAAACTATGAAAATGTTCGTGGTTTCTTTTCGGAGTTTTTTTGATTATCATAGTGGAAGTACTTAACGGTAACATTTCACTGACGACAGACGGAAAGCATGTTACTCATTCTATTACTTGTTTCGATATAAGCATTTCGGGTAAACTGAAATAAAATCTTTCACTTCATTTGAATAGTTACTTTTACATAGATTAACGGGACATATCAAATCACATTAGCGAATTATAAGAAAAATAAAATTTCATTCGAACATCCTTACGATTTGAAGCCGTTTAAAGCAAAGTTAAATGAATAAAATTTCATTTTTTTTTATAGTTCGCTAATGCGACAGGTCCAGTTTTTGTATTTAACTATCGATTCAATTTTTCATGTAGTTTACTATATAAGATGACGTCAGTAGGACCCGGTTACATTTATCATCGTCGGCGATCATAGAAACGATAATGGCAGGTCATAAGATCACTGCAGAGTCAGTTAACATAGTTAAATGTTTACAGTCTTTGCACATAGATTCTGCTAAATTAAAGACTAAAATTTTGCCAAGCTTCAAGTAGTATATATATATATTTGTATCCAGGCGCAAAAGATTTTTCGCACCGAGGTGATTGCACAAATGACTGAAGCTTTAATTTTTTAATACAAAAATTCATGCTGGTTACCAAGAAACAATAACTATACAAAGAAAGCGGCTAGTTACAGCTAATTTAATCTCGATACAGAAAAATGCTTGTTAAAACAAATGAAGTAAAAGATTTTCTGTCAATTTATTGAAAATGCTTAGATCAAATGAAGTAGCAGATTCGATAGTAAGTTATTTTCGTACAAGTGATAAAAAGTTGAAAAGTCGAGTTTTCGTGTGAAGTTTGTTGTTACTCAGCGAAGTCGAAAAAGAAACGTGACTTTTCAAGTTTTTGTCCAGAGTTTGCATCAGCACTCTCGCGTGTATAGTAATAGTATATTTCAACATACCCCAATACACACAAGATTTGTGTGCACGCGCGGGCGAAGCCCAAACGAAAACACACATCGAGTGTGTATTGGGGTATTTCGAAAGATATTTTTCTGTAATAGTGATAGTGTGTTAGTGCATTCCTTCCCAACCGTTACTTTCGTTCTCGACCGTTTACTTTCCCTACCAACCGAATGATATCATAGCTCACCAATACACTCGCGTATACAGAAAAATATAATACAGCTACACCCAGAAAAAGAAAATTCAGACAATACTTCGGGCATGTGTAAAATTTATCGGAGAGGTGTAATATACTTCGCTGACGTATATGATACATGGGCACTGTTTTGAATATTTTTGAATATTCATGTGTTACGTATTGTGGTGATGTACGTGGAATGCGAATAACTTACGAGTGGGACAGAAGTTAACCCCCATCACGTATGTTCAACTTATACAGTAGATGTTTGTCCTAAACAATGAATTTGCATCATATAGATATTTTGTAACACGAAGAAGATAAACGAAAAAAAAATTATTTTTCTAAATTAGAAAAATTCTCGACAAAATCCCTTCAATTTTAACGAAGTACCTAGTTTCATTTCGCAATCACCACAGAAAGTTGTTTAAGTTGAAATTATGTATAATTGATCCTAGTCCACAACTATTTTGCCACCAAGTCGTAACTAATTCCTCATTCTTTATGAACTTAAATTCAATTATGTTTTTAAAACAAGGCATCAGAACAGTCGGAGCGTTTGCTGCGACTTGGCCCCGTACAACCCGTAATCCTATTTCGTCCGCAACCATAATACGTCCGTAGCCCTGATAAGCCCGGAACCCTAATACGTCTACAACCCTCTAATGCGTCTGTTACCAAAATGCAAGTCAAGTTGGGCATTGTCAAATTTACTGATACTGTTCATTTTTAAAATTGCGCATAGCGCAATTACGAAAGCCCGTACGAAGTACCTTTCAAATAAAACCAACAATTTACGACATTATTTTAGAAACCCAAAATTTTTAGCCAACTTTCGATTGGGTATTCAATTACCTCTCAAATGAAACAAAAACTAGCAAAATCGGTTGAGATTTACTCGATTTATGTGCAAGGGCCCAAATTTGAAACTTTTTTTGCCATCATTCTATTCGGCATTCAATTATCTCTCAAATGAAACAAAAACTAGCAAAATCGGATGAGATTTACTCGATTTATGTGCAAAAAACACTTAGGGCCGAGTAGCGGTCTTAGTCCAAGGGCCCAAATTTGAAACTTTTTTTGCCATCATTCTATTCGGCATTCAATTATCTCTCAAATGAAACAAAAACTAGCAAAATCGGATGAGATTTACTCGATTTATGTGCAAAAAACACTTAGGGCCGAGTAGCGGCCTTAGTGCAAGGGACCAAATTTGAAACTTTTTTTGCCATCATTTCTATTCGGCATTCAATTATCTCTCAAGTGAAACAAAAACTAGCAAAATCGGATGAGATTTACTCGATTTATGTGCAAAAAACACTTAGGGCCGAGTAACGACCTTTGAGCCCTCCCAACAAGCCCACGTTGCATCTTACCCAAAAACAATGTTCAGCAACTTTGTTCTACTCGTCAATACCTTTCATTTGATATATCACAAGCAGCTATTGCGTGCGTATTTCGGTAGATATAGTCGAAAGACTGAAAAACACCTATAGGGCCCTAGCTCTGGAGGAGCCGACCCTACCATGCCCATTTTCGAACTTGACCTTACTTTTGTCGATACCAATCGGGGAAAAAAAGAATTTTGAAAAAAGGTTGTGATTTGCTAGAGGGGTCACAGACGGACGGACGGACATTTTTTTTATTGCGGATTCGTCATCTATGAACATAACCAAATGCTTTGACCTTACTGACTGCTTCCAATTCGACGTGTTACAAACGGCATATTAATCTTATAAGCCCCCAGTACTTCGTACGGGGCTAAAAACGTAATAACATTGTTATTGTGCGTTGCGTTATAACGTGCTTATACGCCACACACGTTTATGACTTTCAAAGTACGCTTCAACAATAAGAAATGTTAACCAACACTACTGTACTGCAACATTAGAAAGATCGTTGGCTCACGATCCAGAGGTCCCCGGTTCAATTCTAGAAGAAGTCAATTTTTAATTTAAAATACTTTTTGTAAGTGAATTCAATAAGATTCATATTTTTAAATCTCTGTCAAAGCGAAATACGTCTCGCACGTATTATATTGGAGCCCGCTGTATAACTACCTTACCACACTTTTTAACAGGGGGCACGAACGATATACGCATAGCACGTAAAAAATTTCGATCAGTGTACATGAAGTATATAGCTCGAAATCAAATACCACTCGGGCAAGTGCTCGTGTACGTACAAGCTTAAATCAATTCTCTTGTTTTCCATATGTGTGCAATTGCAATAAGGTACTTTCAACTCTAGAGAAAACCGTGTAAGATATATTGGTGATATAATCACCTTCTGTAACATTTCTAAAACAATTTTGTTTGAGCAGCTGATAAAATAAAATCGTCTTGAGTTATGCATGGTTCAATAAATTGACACAGTCAATCAGTATACTATTTGCTACATAGATTAGCAACTCCCTACATTTATACTATTTTCCTTAAAAAAGTGTAACAAAGACAATGAATGATTTATGTACCTTATCATGTTTCAAAACGTTTAAGTCTTTCGTAAAATTGATAACTTTATTGTACCAGTCAGTAGTTAGAGCGTTAAAACGACTTTCTCATCGAATATACATTAAAAATCTGGGTACAGTATAAACATTTAGCTTCAGGGTAAAACATCCCAAATGTAGTATTCCGTACGAACAAAACCAGTTTCTCTTGCGACTCAAGAACAGTTTTGGTGTTTTTTTTATCCACAATTCTTAAATTATATTATAACGAAAAATCAAAATGATTGGATCAATTTTTTTTTCGTTTCTTTTTTTTGGTAAGAACGTAACTTAGGTTCCCACAGTTTCTTAACTGAGTTGATACATGCACCTGGCGTGCGCGGTCAAAAATATATATAAAAATTAACGTAGCTTATGCAATGGATAAAAAAAAACAAAGAAAGGAAAATCAAAAGTTAAAAGGGAATGAAAGAGTTTTGTTGGTAGCCAAGTTATATGCTTGGGTTATCTTTTTTTTATTGCACCGGGTAAAAAAATTTGGATATTTATTCGTATCGTAGTTAATCGTTCGAAAGAAAGAGTTGCAGGTTGATTGCTTAAATATGATGATAAAAAAAGGATTTGATATTTGATTGGACATGAAAACTCAATTATTAATTTTGATTTTTATCAAATTTTATTAAACAAATCCATTAAAAGTCGTTTACGACGACGAATTGAAATATACAAGTGATACACTAACCAAAATTTCCGAAGTGTAATGTTATCATACGTGCCCCAGCTATAAAGTGTGGGAAGGTAGTTATGCAGCTACGGTCCTGAAGACATAATGAAATCTGGCATTTATTCGGATCTGTTCCGGAATGTTTGTTGGTAAGATAAGTTGATGGAAAAATATTTAGGTCAATAACTCCTTCAGGAATATAGGAAAAGCTCCGACTAATGCAGCCTTATAACAGCAAAAAGCATGTTCAACGAAATGAAGTATTGAATTTAGAAAATATTTGGATCAAATGAAGTAATAGATTCGACAGTAAAACTGCTGATCGTCCTGCCGTCTGAGAAAAGTTAAAACGCTTAACCAGAGCCAAATCGCTATCTTTGTCAGGAATACTTGAACTAGAGACACACGCAAATTGCGTTTAGCAGAGGTCAGAGTACTTTAACGTCTTTAACGTCATTGATCTAGGCAACCGGCCGTTGAAAACAACAACTTCAAAATTTGAAATACGTGTCACTAAGGCACCTAACATCAATGAAAGTATAAAACAGGTATGGTCTATTGTCCGTCCGGAGGACATAAAAATTTGATTTTCGTACTTAAACGCACTCATTTTCATATAATTTTGACATAAAATGTTAGTGCGTTTAAGACGAATTCGCCGATCGACCATACCTGCTCTAGACTTTCATTGCCTTACATAGCACGACAGAGTAAAGTTAACCTGAATCGTTTAAAACTCATAATGAAAATGTCATATGCTCTGTAACAAGGGTATCAAACGTTAATACCATTAGTACCACTACTCTAATTAATACAATTAATACTAATAGTACCAGTAATACCGCAATATTGCCATTAATAGTACCATTAATACCATGAATATTAACTGTATCATAAAGTACCATTAATACCAACACTACCAATAATACCAATAGTACCATTAATTGTACTAATGGTATTCAATTAAAGGAGTAGTCTCTTGACACACACCATACTATGCTTTGAAATCACACGTTTTATATTCGAGCCTGCCTGCTGCACAACATTAATCCATCCATAACTTTTACAGCTTAAGCGAGGAGAGTGTACAATCGATAAGCAAAATTCATAATCTAAAACCGAATCGTAAATTAATCTCTTGAAATTGAGACATCCGCCCACTCACCGAAACGAACAAATCCAAATTCAAAATGATCCAATTTCCGACCATGATATGCCATTCATTTTTAACAATTTCCATAAAGATTATGACAATCCTTTGATAGGGAATGGGACGACAATGCCAACCACTATCGAATATACTCCCGGATATGATTTCGTGTTTGAGTATGATCTCGTTGCCGAAGTGGCAGGGAATGAATACCTGGCCGACCATGCATAGCTGGTACATTATCAAACTCGAGTAGAAACCTAAATTTTCTTGAGGCGATATCTGTAAGAAATGTTTCTCGTATGGTATTTCTGTTATAAAGATTGCTGTAAATTAACTGTAGTTAGTTGGTACGCTGTCGAACAAATAACAGCACCACTGAAAGTGATTTGGATTATAAGTCCACAACTGAAACATTTCTGAAGACCCTGGACGTATCTTAATTTAGAAACAAAAGTTAATTTGAAAGTAGAGAACTAAACTGAAGAAGATGATCACTGCTCAAATGTAGCAACGAAATTTTAGCACACAAAATTGGGTGGACATGGACAGTAGTTTCAACTTCAATTCAAAACTAACAAAAACCTCACTTCCAAAGATGTTGATAGTTCGAAATACAACGAATCAAATGCCTGGAGTCACTTTGCACACGCTTTTCACCTCTCTGCTTCATTTCGCCTAGTTTCTGCAAACGATTTCCAACAATCTCCAGCTTAATGCTAGCCATAAACATGAAATAGGCCGCCAACAAATCTAAGCTCATATTTAAGTTTGCTTGAATGATCACACCGACAACTTGATATGTATACAGCCAAGGATAGGCCGAAGTGTTAGACTTCCAACCAAATGGATACCATGCCGGATAAGGCAAACGAGGGTTGTCAGACATAATCGCCGAGATAAAGTTGAACGAAATAGCCATGTTTGCAGCACAGTACGTGCACATGACCAATCGGTCGAATAGAAGCATCTGTCGCTCAACAAATTCACTTTCCCCGTCATTTTCCAACTGAAATTTTTCGACTGAACGCAACAGATTTTTCACTGGTCGCAGAAAATATCGAAAATTGAAAATTTTTCCGAACAATGCGATCAGCGTAAGGCTTGTGCAAAGGTTGTCCGTTGCGTCTTGCACGTTCTCGATAAGGAATACATAAGAGCAGATCGTCACATCGTACAAGAAGAGAAACACGACCATCGCTACACTGTAGGAATTATACAACACCGACAGATATTTTGACGTAATATCACCGGGCCACTGGCCAAATAGTTTAAAAACAAACTTAATTTTCTCAAAGGAATTGAATCGACCCAAACTTCGGCTCTTCATTCTAGTTATTATTTACTTGGCGCTCTTAAGAATACTGATACGGAGCTGATGGGCCCAACGACAGTATTTATATGTCCACCCCCCAAGGACACCAACATTTTGTGATATTAATATCGATTCTAAATTGATACGAAGGCAGTTCTAATTCGATGGGTTACAGGTACATGAATACTTAATAGGAAAAAATTCGCTACCAGGCAATTATTTTGCATTGCATGTCAAGAAATGTGTACCTGTGAAGGATGTGTCCTTAGCATTAATTTTAATACTAATTGTTAGTTAAGAAGTCTCCGTTTAAAGTTTAACTTAATTGAGAGTCCCATTAATTTCAGTTAGTAAGACAGATCGCATTAACATTCACCAAGAATGAAGCATTGATGAAATCTAATAAAAAACGATTTATATTTCACACATGCGACTTTGCAAACTTTTCACCTAAAAGCTTATCACGCATGTCCTATACGAGAATTTCTTATTTCAAATGAAAGACACAAGTCACAAGCTCCTGCATTGATTTGGGAAATGGCATTTATTCCAATCTGTCCCGAAATGTTGGTCAGATAAGTTTATTAAAAAATTGTGATACGTTAACCTGTTACGAAGGGCTATCCATATGTTACCGATAAAATCTCGGAACAAACGACAAGCTCTGACCAATGCGGTCTTATTATAAAAACGTTCAACAAAATGACGTAAAAGATTTTAACCTGTCACAGACGGCAAGCATATTAACAGTTTTACTATCTGATCTATTACTTCATTTGATCTAAGATTTTCAGAGATTGATTTGAGAAATCTTTTACTTCATTTGTTTTGACCATGCTTTTTGCTATATAAGACCTTTTTAGTCATAGATTGTCGTTTATTATTACCTTCACTGTCGATAACAGATTACAGCCGTGTGTAACAGGTGAAATTAATCTCTTGAAAGTACTCAGATCAAATGAAGTAATAGATCCGATAGTAAAACTGCTGATATGCTTTTTTGTGTAAGGTTAAATCAGGTCGAAACCGCTATACAATGGCAATCAATAAGAAAAATTTATAAAAAGAAACCCCAACGGAATCCTTGACTTTCTGAAATTGACCTGAATCTACAGTTCCCTTGGCCAAACTCAAAGATCAAGTTGTACACAATGTTGATCTCAATCAGTTCACGATGTGCCCAGAAGTAATCTTCTTCAATTGATTTGAGCGCATCAGACCCAATGCTGCAGAGAGTCTTAAAGAGAATGTCGAAGATCAGAGCGTGTGATTTGGGAAAGTTTATCTATCTGTGGTAGGTGGTTCCATTTATTGAAAATCAGAAGTTGACTTTACATTGCTATGATATAAAATGACGAAATTACAAATTGCGAAAGTTGTGTTAAGCCCATACAAGTATGTGATTCCATCGGGATGTGCTTGAACCATAGAAGTCTCGCTACTAAGGAAAATGAATTAGCCGTTTCTCATTCAAAAACCAGAACAATTATCCTGCTCATATCAAAAGGAAACCTTCAGATTTTGTTTATACAAACCACATAGATCGCAGATGAGGGCGTCTGCTTTAGGACATAGTGTGGTGCATGTTGAAAAGCTTTAGTGAATTTATTATTTAGACCAGTACGGTGTACAATCGGTATGCAAAGTTCATGATCTAAAACCAACAAATCATTTGTCGCAATCGATTTGGTGAATCCAGCACATCACTCACCGAAACGAATAAATTCAAATCCAAAACCTTCCAATTTCCAACCAAAATATGTCGCTCCTTCGTCACTATTTCCATGAAGATAATAACAACGCGTCGAAAGTGTATGTCGCGAAAATCCCAACCACATTTGAATATACTTCCGGTTATGCTTTCGTGCTTGAGTATGATTTCGTTGCCGAAGTAGCATGGTACAAATACTTGGCAGATCATGCACAGTTGATAATTTGACAGACTTGTAAAAAAGACGAAATTTTCTACCGGTGACGTCTGTAAGATTGTAACTTTGCTAGTAAAGAAAACTTGAAAATTTAGTTCAAATTTTACGATAGTCATTTGGTACGCTAACGAGCAGATAACGGCACCACTGAAAGAGATTTGGACGAACAGTCCATAAGTGAAACATGTCTGAAGCTCCTTGGTATATCTTTAATTGAGAAACAAACGTTATTTGCTGGAAGTGAACTCAACTGGAGGTGACCACTGCGTGAATAAGAATTGGTAGCAAGGAAACTCTAGCTAATCGAATCGTTCATCAGCGGTTTGACCTCCAGGTAAAAGATAAATCTCACTGATAAATATGTTGGTAAGCGGCAACACACCGTATCAAATCCCTAGTCTGTTGTCTCGGTTTACCACCACCATCCTTCTTCATTTCGCTAAGTCTCTGCAAACGGTCTCCAAGTAACTCAAATTTAATGCTGGCAACGTGCATCGAATAAGCCATCAACAGATCTAAGCTCACGTTTATGTTTGCTTGAATGATCACACCGATAACTTGATATGTGTACAGCCAAGCGTATGCCGTAGAATTGCATTTCCAATCAAACGGAAGCCATGCCAGATATGGCAACCGAGTCGTGTCGGACATGCTGGTCGAAATGAAATTGAACGAAATAGCCATGTTTGCCGTGCCGTAAAACAATATGACCAGCCTTTTGAAGACCAACATTTGTCGATCAACGAATTCAGTTTCCCGGTCATTATCCAGTTGAAATTCGTCGGCCATTCGGAACAGCTTTCGTATTTTTGGCAAAAAATATCGGAGATTCAAAATCTTCCCGAACAATGCGATCAGCGTAAAGCTGGTCGTCAGATTATCGGTTGCTTCTTGCACGGTCTCGATAAAGAATACGTAAGCGCAGACCGATAAATCGTACAAGAACAAAAACGCGACCATCGCTACACTGTAGCAATTGTAAAGCATCGTCACATATTTCGATGAAGTGCCACCGGACCACAGTCCACAGAATTGGATGAATAATTTGATCTTTTCAAAGGCAGCCAATGTGCCCAGTGTTCTGTTCTTCATCCCAATTGTTGGCTTGTTAGTCTTACAAGTAATAATATCGAATTCACTTAAACGACACCCGTATTTATACTCGTCAAGGATACTATCGCTTTGTGACGTCAAATTTTTATTCACTGGGTCACAGGCCCATGAATGCTTAATGGGGGAAAAAGTCTGTTATATCCAGCAGTCTGTTAATTTACGTCGCATGCAGTAAGAGCATTTAACAAAATAATTAAATTCCGTTCAGCATCAGCGTAAACTGTAATCATCGGTTAGAAAGAAATTTGCATTTTAAATTGAATTTTAGCTTCGACTAAAACAGTAAAAATAGGTTGTTAAAAAAACCTTGACCGCAAAATATGTAAGGAGGGAAATTACAAAAAAACAAGAATAGACCGGCTATAAGCCTAGTGAGGTCTTTTTTCTTTCTCTCAATTTTCTCACTTCTCGAGACACCAACTACCAAATACGTGAGTTACAAATAGGCAAGCAGGAAGAATAGTTTCTTCAGTCGATATCCAGCTGTTGAACAGTAAACATCGCCACCATCGTTCTATCAGTTTCGTAGTCAACTACCAATTTTGTATTGAACTACCAGTTTGGTAGTCAACTACCAAATTATCGAATTATAAATAGGCAAGCAGCCTAAATAATCTCATCAGTTGGTGTGCAGCTCTCAAACAGTTAACATCTCTACCACCTCTCTATCAGTATGGTAGTCAACTTCCAGTTTGGTAGTCAACTACCAAAAATTCAAGCTTTAAATAGGCAAGCAGGCAGAATAATTTTGTCAGTCGGTGCGCAGCTCTCGAATAGTAAACGTCTCTGCCGAAAATTACGTTTGGTAGTCAATTATAGCCTTGGTAGTCCAACTACCAACTACCAAATTTTCGAATTGCAATGTTAACTGTGAGCTATCGGTGATCAGATAACAAATAATTATTATTTGGCTGGTGTTGATATGCTCATGGTGGCTTTGCAATTTTGAATGTCAATCCAGCTCGCAACTACCAACTACCAAAGCTACCAACTACCAAATTTTCGATTTATAAATAGGCGAGCATGTAGAATAATTTCGTCAGTCGGTGCGTAGTTCTCGAATAGTAAACATCTCTTCCCCAAAAATTACGTTTGGTAGTCAATTATAGCCAACTACCAACTACCAAATTTTAGAATTGCAATGTTAACTGTGAGCTATCGGTTATCAGATAACAAATAATTATTATTTGCCTGGTGTTGATTTTCTCATAGTGACTTTGCAATTTTGAATTTCAGCTGGCAACTACCAAAAATCTATCAAACTATCAACTACCAAATTTTCGTTTTATAAATCGGCAAGCAGGTAGAATAATTTCGTCAGTCGGTGCGTAGTTCTCGAATAGTAAACATCTCTGCCGAAAACTACGTTCGGTTGTCAGATACCAACTACCAAATTTTCTAATTGCAATGCTAACTATGAGCGATCGGTTATCAAATAACAAATAATTATTATTTGCCTGGTGTTGATTTGCTCATAGTAGCATTGCAATTTATCATCGTGGTAGCCAACTACCAAATTCTCGTGTGGAAATAGACAAGCAGTCAGAATAATTGCATCAGTCGGTGCAAAGCCCTCGAAAAGTAAACATCTCGCTGGTAATTAATTCGGTTGTCAACTATCACCGTGGTAGTCAACTACCAAATTTTCGAATTGCAATTCCAACTATGAGCGATTGGTTATCAGATAACAAATAATTATTATTTGCCTGGTGTTGATTTGCTCATAGTAGCATTGCAATTTTGAATCAAGGCTGTTATCGTCTCATTTTTTATTTGTGACACAGACACATGGACGGACAGACAGACAGACAGACGGACAGATGAAGTGTCCACAATAGGGTTTTTTTTCTAAAAGAAAAAAGACCTAAAAAAATCTTTATGGGAAATGTCCGACCTCAAAATAAGTTGATTAAAGTTGCATGAGATGAAGCGGTTGGTTTAAAATTTTATGATAATACATCAAAACTGCACGGAAACTTTTCTACTCGGTAACAAAGGTAATAAATTGACAAATTGGTAATTATACTTTGAAGTACTAGATTTGACATTTACTTAAAACAGCGCGCACACTGTACCTTGCATTCCTAGGTTCTGAAAGAGTCTTGCATATTCATAATAAATCTATTATTTCAAGGTGGAAGTGATTTTGTGAGCTGACGAAACTGCTTACAAAGAATAAAAGAAACGATTCGATTCGATAAAAAAAACCCGCCCTTTGAGTCTTTGTTCACACGATAACTTGAGTAAATCTTAACCTTTTTTTATTTGATGAAGCGTTTTCCTCAATGAAAAAGGGTGGTATTGGTTCAACAATCTGAGATTAGTTCTCAAAAGAAGGCTTTTCTACTTTTTCTGACACGATAACTGGAGGAATTGTTAACCAGATTTAAAAAGAATGTTTGATGAATAATGGGATTCCCGAGGTTAGGTTTCGAGATGTAGCTGCTATTGTTAAATTTCTGAACCGGAGTATTTTATAGAAACTAGTTCTGCATAGAGGATAAAACCAGACCTGTACCAGACAATGAAGTCAAGTATCGATTTACAACGCTTCGAAGGTTTTTAGTGAAACAAAACCGAATGAAATTTTTAATGAGAGACAAGACCGTCCTAACGAAAAGGCTATTCGCACAGTATTAGTACCTACCATTTTCTAATTATGTTTTTTTTGGTCATCCAAATTGCATTATCAATAAGTTATTAACATTGCAAGCTATTGAAATATTTAAAGCGATAAGGGATCTGACCCACCCAAGAGGAGGTAGTATAGTGAAATGATAAAGCAAAATATGTAACAAGATAAATAACATCAAAGTAACAGATGTTATGATTTTGTTGCGATTCTCTGGCCGTTTCTAAAAAGGGTAGCACAGCAGAGTAAAATAAACCAGGCAGGAGCGGTTCATTTTCGAAACGTCAAATAAGGGACCTAATACATGGGATGAAAATGAACTCAAATGAACACTGACATAAATTGAAAAATTTTATTCGCAAAATATCAAGGGCTACTAGATTATTCAGGTCCCTAGTCAAACAAGCTCTCCTGCCTGGTTAACTTTACTCTGTCGTGAGGGTAGACATCGGATTGTTTGTGTGGATCAGCTGAAAAACAGCTGAAGCAATTTCATGTTGAAATTTCACTGCCTCTGACTGTAATAGTTTCTCTGTTCAATATTTGAAATAGAAAATCGATCGATTTATGAACCGTCTTCTATTGTTCAATTTCCTCGTACTCAATCAGTGAAATCAGAATCTAGGCAACGACATTGGAGCAGGTCAATTAAATCATATCCAAGTTACTGATTTCTATCTCGTAACTCTGTTTTCAGAAATAGCTCTCAGAAATCTTAAACCACCGAACCCGTTGATACCTTCTTTCACGACAGAGTAAAGTTAACCAGGCAGGAGCGCTTGTTTGACTAGGGACCTGAATAATCTAGTGGCCCTTGATATTTTGCGAATAAAATTTTTCAATTTATGTCAGTCGTCATTTGAGTTCATTTTCATCCCATGTATTAGGTCTCTTATTTGACGTTTCGAAAATGAACCGCTCCTGCCTGGTTTATTTTACTCTGCCGTGCTTCTTTTGACAATTTTTCAATAAAAACGCTTAAGTTTATCCTCAGGTTTTTTTTTTATATTTCAATTTGTGTCCGTTCATTAATGACATTTAATATTTTGTCTCCCTTGACTTTTCCTCCAGTATATGAGAAAACGCCGCTTCCAGCATTATTTGTGATTTTATTCCATTGTGCTTACAGTGGGGGGAAATGAAGAAGCCACATTTTCAACGATTGCAGACCAATTGATGTTATTAATTTTATGCGCAAATGTTTTAACGTTGGTAATGCAAGTGGATTCCACATTGTGGAATGAATAAATAGAATTGGATTGTAATAGTCACTTCTCATTTTTCTCCACCTGTAGCGACTATAGAATTTGTTTCTTTTGTGCAATTTTTATTTTCGTAAGTTTTATTTCACAGATGAAGGCATCTTTCCTCACAACAAGCTGAGCATCGAAGAAGAGCTTATGGTGATTGGTCAAAAATAATTTAAGCGAGGAATGTGTACAATCGATAGGCGAAATTCATAATCTAAAACCCAAAAGATAACATGGCTTCAGTCATTCGAGTGTCTCGAATCATTCGATATTCATTACACTCGGAGAAAAATAGATTTAGGGATATTTTAAGAGACATCATCGTTTTCATCGTTTTTCTGTATTCTCTCATTTCGCATGTTATTTCAAATGGCAATTGAGAGAATTAGAAAAATGATGATATCTCTAAAAAAAACCAAAATCTATATTTCTCCGACTGTAACTCACCGAAACGAACAATTCCAAATTTAGAACCATCCAATTTCCAACCAAGATATGCCATTCATTCTTCACTATTTCCATAAAGATGATCACAATTCGTCGACAGTGCATTGATTGTAAGTGCCAGCCAGAGTTGAATATGCTGCCGGATATGTTTTCATGCGTTAATATGATTTCATTGCCAAAATAGCACGGAATGTATATCTGACCGATCATGCAAAATTGATACATTATCAAGTAAGTGTAGGCAAGTAGATTTTCGTGAGGCGATGTCTGTAAATATTTATGTTTAATTTTCTGAACGAGATATGTCCAGCAAGGTTCCAAATCGTAATAAATTTAGACTTTATCTCATTAAATACACCAAGGCATTCCCGAAATGTGTTGTCAAAAATTACTTTTGTAAAATTATTAATAGATCAGTGCGCCACGTCACTTTTAGTCCATCATAAGGCCGCGGTTTATAACCTGTGCCATACTATTACAACACCCGATACGAAAAACATGAGTTTGTCCTACGACTTTTACTTCTGAGCGCTAGACTCACGAGGACTTAATGCATGTCTGGGCCGTCACTCATCGTAGAATGAACAATGAATTTAGAAAAAATTAAAATTAAATTTTTATTGAAAAGCCTATCGTGCCGGACAGAAAATTTTAGTTGACTGGCACAAGAGGAATTAAAATTAAAATTTAATTTTAAACTTTTTTGTTTATTTAGCACAGCTCTTCCTCTATTTTCTGCCAAGATTTTCTGCGATGTGTGACGGCTGAGATCAAGCCTTATCTCACTTAGGGTCCTTCTGATCTAAAAATATGGCACAGATTTCAAACCGTAGTCTTATGATGGACTCGGCGATCACTGGTCTACCAGACTGGTACACAGATTATAATCTACGTTAGTACTTATCGACCGTGTGTTACGAACTTGTTAAAAACTTGTACGATGACTGTAATGCACTCACTGTACTTAGTTGGTATGCAATGGAGCAAATAACGGTTCCACTGAATGTGATTTGAATAAAGACTCCATAAGTGAAGCATGCCTGTAGTTCCTCGGTAAATCTTGATAGAGAAACGAAAGTTGCTAAATCGAAATATGACGAAAGCGAAAACCACTGCTCGAATGTCAATTGAACTTTGTATGCTTGCTAAGAGGATCGAAAGTAAAGCTGTCAATTCGCGGGGCGAAAGCTTTCGCTTTCGCCCCTTGAATTGACATTTCTTTACTTTCGGTCCTCTTAGCAAGCATACAAAACTTAATACGTAACTCTTTCGGCCTACTCAATCGATACGTAAATAACTATTGATTGACGTAATATCGGCTACGAAAATCTTTAATTGACAAGTAATGCCAAAGGCAACGAAAATAAATGTCGATTTCAGGCTAGGGTTTTCTTTGACAGCAATATAACTGTAACAAACGAGGTAACAGATTTTGTGAATGGAATTATAACAGATTCAACGACGAATCGTAATATCGCATAGGAAATTTGAATCAATGAAATTCGTCGACAGTGGTTCCACCTTCAGTTAAGCGTAAAAAATCTTACTTCCACGCTTGTTGGTATACTGAAATGCACCGAACCAACTTCTTGGTGTGAGTGTGTCGATTCTGTCGACCGTTCACGTTGATCCCATTTAGTTTGCGCAAACGATTTCCAAGTATCTCGAGTTTAACACTTGTAACGTGCATCAAATAAACCGACAACAAATCAATGCTCAAATTTAAGTTTGCCACAATAACCATACCAACAACTTGATAGATGCACACCAACGCGTATGTAGTTGAATTTGACTTCCAATCAAAAGGAAACCATGCTGCGTATGGCAGCCGAGCTTCTGCGGACACGATTGCCTCGATTGAGTTAAATGCAATAGCTAGATTCGAGAAGCAGTAAACGCAATTGCATAATTTATTGAATGGCACCATTTTCTGATCAACGAATTCAACTTCCCGGTCACTTTCTAACTGAAACGTTTCGCTCGTTCGCAACAGATTTTGTATTCGCCGGAGAAAAAATCGGAAATTCAACGATTTGCCGAACAATGCCATCACTGTTAGTCCCATGCAAAGAGTATTTGTTGCCTCTACCACGTCCTCGGTGAAGAATATATTAACGTTGATCGCCAAAATGTAGGGAAACAAAAAGACAAATATGAAGGCTAAACTGTACCAATTGTACAATATAGATAAGTAGCTGTACGGTATACCGCTGGGCCACAGTCCACACAACTTCAGAACAAACTTAAATTTATCAACGGCAGCAAATGTACCCAACTTTCGAATCTGTACCCTCATTGTTCGCTCTTAAATGTAACAATATCGCAAGTGCTTGAACGACCACCGTATTTATATGCTCCTTTCAAGGATACCATTAGTTTGTCAGTGGCTGTTCATTTACGAAGTCTATTTTGATGTGTTGCATCATAGATTCATGCATTTTTCATGGAGAAAATCCTTGTTATGCACCATCGGCCAATTAATTAATTTGCATTGCATGTCAGACAATTTCACAAAATGGTTATAATGGCTCTCCGTTCAGCTAATTACTATGAATTAAAAACTAATCGTTAGTTGTTGCATTTGAAATTAAATTTATTTTTCGTTTTAAATTTACCGAAAGACAAGGATCAAATTGGGTGAGCTAAATCTGCCCTACAACGCATAAAAGGCTTAGTGCGAAAGAGACACACCATATTTTTTGTGAGAGAATATCAAACGTTTACTCTCTCAAAATCTTTCGTCTATTTTGCACTAAGTTTTCACGCATTGTAGGGCAGCAGTACAGATATTTTGTAATTATTTCAGGTCTTCAGTATAAACCAATATTTTTGGAGGAAACTTCATTAAAATTTATGATTACGGGCTCTTTGTACTGACCCACTGACAAATGTTTTTGTTCCTTTTGAGGAACAACTAAAGCTCGAATTAAATAAATAGTTATTTCTGTACCTGTTTTTGGACCATTTGAGGCAATTTCGCAAGTTGTAGACCGATCAGAGTAAGGTCTACAAGCGAAAGTGCCTCAGATCGATCGTTCACTACAGGTTCACATATAATTTTTCAGGCCGAAAACCCTCAAAAATTGCTCTTATTTTCGGTCCCGAAGAATGAAAAAACAATTGACTTTATGTGAGGCGAGGCTCAAAATTTAATGTTTTTTTTACTACCTCTCAGGGTTCCTGAGATATCGAAGATAAGACCCACATGTATTGAAATATCTAGGCTAGAAAGTTCACATTTGTCATTCGTTAGAGATTGGACTAAGCCATTAGTGACCGGACTAAAGGCCTAATTCGTCCGTTTTACTTCTATATACTCAGTGAAGAACATAACCTGAAGTGAGCCACAGCGAGCCGGTGACTTTCATTTTCATTCCAGAGCTGAAATACCTATAAAATGAAACTCAAAATAAAAAGAAAAACAGGCACAAACCGAGTTTACACATTCTTCCCTTGCCCATGGCTCACGGTATGTGAATGAATGAAGAAAAGTAAGGCTGTTTCCACCTCTAGAACTAGCAGCGGTCCAAAAGTCAGAGTCAGTTGTTTCCGTTAGCCTCTTATACAAGACAGCAGTAAATCTTCCAATTGAACTAATATTTGACAAATAATTTCGAAAAAGATCGATTAGTCCCTCCCTTATTACCGGAGTGTAATAATTGCGTTTAGTTCAACAAATCTTGTATATTAGGCAGTTTGCGCAAATGACGTATAACTTGTATGTCGACTAATAAATCTGAATTTATAAGTATTGGTGTTGGGAATTCTACTAATTCACTACAATTTAAACACTGAGACTTGGGGATGCTGTCCCCGGAAAATGTCTTTATTGATCGATCGTACAGTTGTAACTGAGGCTTTTCCATACATATTTTTTCGTGTAACTGTTCCAGTGTACACTTAGATGTCTTTCATTTTAATGGCAATCTTGATCAGTAATTCAGCGAATGTTCATGAGATACAATTCTCAACATACTCCCACCTTGACCTTCCATAACATTGTTATTGAGGTCAACCAAATTGTCGTTCCACCCGACGACGGTTGCTTTGTATCTTCAACATACTTCCACATTGTTCAGTTATCGTCGGTACCACTGCGGTTCTGTCTTCATTGGATGCTGCCAGTCCTGCACTGACCAAACCAATCTCGATTTCTTTCTGATTTCTATTGCATGTTGTTATTCTGCCACTGACCAATTCTGATGGAGACCTCTTCTCGACACCGTTGCGAATTATTCTGATGGAGCCTTCATGTCGGTTTTACTGCCAGTTCGATACTGACCAATTTCGATGGGGAGTTTCGTCGCTGTTGCCAGTTCGCCACTGACCAATTGCGTCGTTGTGTTTCTCTTCCTTTTTTTTTTACGAATCGCGAAGAAACCACTTCGATGTTGCTGCCGTTTGCATTACCAATTGTATCATTAACTGACGTTTCTTCCACGCCAGGTTGACCAGTTGACATATAGCACGTTATGCTCTGTTGAACCCCACGATTTGTGTAGAGACTTTCGTTGTTGCTTTTACCATTATCAGTCATTCGATACGACTTCATATATCTCTTGTATCGTTTTCCGTTACCATTAACATGCCACTGATTTGCCTTGACCTTCTTTTCTCATCTGTGGTTCGCTACACCATTAGCTCGCTGTTAACTCATACTATTGTCTTGAGACCTGTCATTATGGAGACCTATGGAATGTCGAATTCTTCTTTCTTTCATTGTAGTACAGCCGACAAAGTTACCATCCAAGCGTTGGGGAAGAGAATTTCGACCAATTTCAAGGTTTCTTGAGAAAATACTGCCTGTGCCCAATCCACACTCCGGTGAGCTGACTCTGGCCACATCCCCAGTAAATCTCACCCCTACTTTTGTATCGAAATCTCCAGACAATAAATTACTATTGCCACTCCAACATTGAGTGTTATTAATCAAGGTTTAACGTGGGTCACTGACTTCGACGTCTGCCTTTCTGTTTCTAAAGGACCTAACATCCATTGGTGGCCAATATACTAACTTTCATTTTGCTGAATTGATTAGCATTCTTTATCGCTTCCAACATTTTCTCAAACGGAGTCCGTATTTCCTGTATATTCGTTCGCTACGAATAATTTTCTGCTGTCTTCTCGCTCGCACCATCCAATATTTTTTTGCTGACTACCAGTTCGCTGACAGCTCTTCTCTTCCAAATCGTCTTTGTTGCTGACTTGCTCCCACCTTCCAAAATTCCACCATTGCATGCTGCCATCGACCAAACTACGTTTGAGGTATCTTAGGCCTTCTGTTAGACTTTTTCCGTAATGCCACGACTTATGAAAACGATTTGTGTACACTTGCACCCTAGCTCACTTTGAAGTTGAAGTCAAATCACGATCAACAGACTAGTTGGCAAGTCCAACTTTTGCTACAAAATAGCTTGCCAATTTTTCTTGGATATTTGTCAGCTTTCCTCAACCAAATTAGATTGTTCCGTGCTAGTTCGCGAATCAATTTCTAACGCATAAATTCTCCGAAACAGAGGCGTTTACTTTCACTTGTTGACAACACTCTTCTCAACAAGAACTGCTGCACCGCGTTTAAGATAATCATCAATTTGTGAAAGTTGGAAATTCCTGCATGCAGTCATAGTCAGTCTGCTACTGACTAAATCAATATTGGACAAAGCATCTTGGGTTCTCGCTGACTCACTCGCTCCCACCGTCCAATATCATTGCTTTCGAAACAGCATTTTATCTCAACTTTCGCTTCACGCGATCTATGGGAAAGGGAAGAGTAATTATGCTGTTTGTTGGTTTTGGTGTTTGTTCTGCATATTAGATAACGCCACCCAATAAATCGTTTTCTTTACCACATTCACTTGATTTGATTCGCATGCCCCGAATCATTTCCAACTGCTGGTTTGTGAATCAACTTCTGGCGGGTGATGTTGCCGAATCAAATTCTCGTTCTTAAGCACCCGTTTTTCACGCTTAATTATCTTTGGCCACATCTCTTTAGGCTTTTGATTTCATTATCAGTACTGTTGGTTCTAGCCCTTTTTATTCAATTCTGTTGCCGTTCTCAATGTTCGATCTGTTATGATAAATTTCAAGGCTTCTTGAAAGAATATTTACTGCCTGTGGCCAATCCACACTCCGTTGAGCTGACTCCGGCCACATCCCCAGTAAATATCTTACCTCTACTCTCTACCAAACGTTGACCAGACGAATCGTTTTGTAATGCTGTCAAACTTTCCTTTTGCTGTCTTTCTGGAGTTCCTCAATGAATTCTGAACCTTATTAAGTTGCCGCTTACATCGCTGTATACTAGTCGTCGCTCACAACTACTCTCGCTCTTCTGCTTTTTTTCATTATCGTTCCTGTTGCCCAGTTTTCCACTCACATCGCTTGAGTAATTCCATTTTCGATCGTTCGTAATCGTCTACACAGTCAATTTCCTAGTGTCCACTTACACCAGAGCATTCTATCTACCTGACTCTATTGAAAACTGCAGCCACAAAGAGAAGCCGAAAACCCGTCCATACCACAGCACTTCTACCTCATCACCTTACTCAAACCCGCCACCGTTTCGAAAAATTTCCAATTTGTTCACACTTAAATTACAGATATCCATAATCAATTTTTTCGGAACAAGAATGAGCTCAACAAAGAAATTACAAAAAAAAACCGCTGTAAAATAAGTTTGAACCATTTTCCATTTTTCTGAAACGAACCTAAAACAACAGCCTTCTTCGAAAGACAATCAACCACGAAGAAAGACGGTTCCCGAAAAAAACCCTGACCTCGAGTATGAACTCACCGACCTGAACCACTCACCTAATCTAATTCATCTATCCAACCCAAGCTACGTTTCCACTAATGTCAATAAAGTCACTCACCCGATCGAAAATGAATTGCTTTCTCCTGTTTACTCCTTGCAGCATCTCGTTCGCTTGTAGCAGGTTCAAATTAGTGACTGGGTTTTTGCAGATTCTCGCTGCAAACTTTTCATAATCCAACAGCGTTGGTTCAACAAAAAGACGATTTTCCAAAACACAAACTTATGCAACCAATCTTCATGCGGCTGGTAGACTGTCTTCATCTCTGTAGCACTCTTAGAGAACGATTTCTGATGTAGTCACACAAAGCATGCCAGGTACATTTTTCACTAAAATCCTGATTCACTGCATTGATTTCAATTGTACGGCACAGAACTCGATTTCTTCTTTCCCACATTGCCAATGGACTTTATTGAAATTGACACTAAGATAGCTTTTCCGGCGTTATGAACAAATTATTCCTTAGACATCGGCGTTTTTTTGCGTTTCTTCTGTTTTCAGTTCAAATTTATGGTCGTAGCCGATTTCCATTCACTGATGGTTGCAATAATACTGACGCATTTTCTTTAAGTAACGCGTCAAGAATTTTCTTTTTCATTCACAAAAATTCACTGTTTGGAGCTTCTACTATTTTATACAAAATAGTTGTTTTCAGGCTGCGCCACTTGTTGGGAATTCTACTAATTCACTACAATTTAAACACTGAGACTTGGGGATGCTGTCCCCGGAAAATGTCTTTATTGATCGATCGTACAGTTGTAACTGAGGCTTTTCCATACATATTTTTTCGTGTAACTGTTCCAGTGTACACTTAGATGTCTTTCATTTTAATGGCAATCTTGATCAGTAATTCAGCGAATGTTCATGAGATACAATTCTCAACAATTGGAGCTATAAGTTATAAATCAGGTGGTTAAAAGTCATAAGTTATAAGTCGATACTACTTATGAAGTCAAATTTATAAGTTCATAAGTCTATACGACTTTAAGTGATAAGTCCATAAGTTTTTGTTATTTAACCAATTCAATGACATACAAGAAAACGAAGCGATTTGAGTCTATGTAACGATAAACAAGTCATTTGCGCAAACTGATGTGATACCAGCATAGTTCGATAAAAGAATCCTAAAAATATGTATCTAAGGAATCCTAACAGATTTCATCAGAAATTTCCGGAAAAATCGAAAGAATTAGATTCGCATGCAATTTCACTACGAGAGCGGCCCTACAAAATGGATCAGTTTCTTCATAAAATTTGGGATGAAACATGGCCTGTTTCCTTGTGAAACAATAGTTTGTGTTTCAGTTATGAAAGTCCATCCTTTTCCAGGCAGAACATTTTTCAGCTTTTGAGATATTGAGGCCGAGAAATTTAAATCACGAAAAAACCTGATACTGAAGTCTCACTTTGAGATCACATTTTGCGTACCTTAAGACCTACCTCGAGGCTGTTTCTTGGTTAATTTGCTTTGAGTAAACGTGAGGAATTTACAATCTAAAAAAATACGTTAAATCATAAGTACTCGGAAAGTTTTTAGCGAAATTGCTCAAGGACTACACAATTTGCCAAGGGACGCTGACAAAGATCAAACTGGTTTTATCTGCGAGTATCAAGTTATTTCACATGAATTATGAGTTTTCTGATAGCTGAGAGTCCAATGCAACAGCAAAGTACTTTCAGCCATCAAAACCTGTTTTTGAGGCAGATCTAGGAGCTCTGAATCCGTCAACAGTAGGTGTTTTTACTTCATCGCATTACTACAAAGTGGCATTTGAAGCCCGCTTATATGACTTAGATGGACCATACTTTACTTGTAAACATAAAAATACTTTAAGAAAAAATAAAAAACGAACAGCACTGCAGAAAATGAATTCCTCCATTTTCAAAAATGGCCGACATGCCTTTTTATAAATGTTCCTCAACTCACATCAAAATCGGTGGGAAGTGAGAAATGCTAGTGTTTTAGTATTTCGTATATCAGTGGAACGTATGGTCCAAGACTGGCTGAGGGTAAAGGCAAAATACATTTTTCACCACTGAAACATCTTGACGGTAATAGGAATAGAATATTTCAGGTGTGCAATGTGTCACGAAGAAATGCAAAAAACGGCATGAAAGGAAAGATCTTTAGTACAACGCACTTCAAGCAAAAGTTCTATTAATGACAGCTGCCAAATAGAGTTTATTTTGAATGAAAAAATTACCCGATTTTTTTACAGTGTCAAAATTTGTTCGATACACTGTCCAGTTTAAGTACCTTATTTAGAGTACCACTTATGCCTGAAGTGCATTGTTTAGTTACATTTTCCGTCAAGCCAATCGATATATACATTTTTTCTCTTATTTTTGGTATAACATTTGCTTTGATTATAATAGTTAAGAATAGTTCACCCATAAATGTAATATAAAACGAGGATCCTTATCGATACGTTGACAAAAGCATACAATACTCATGGTCATTGCTGGAGTAAAGTACATCTTCTATCAGAAGTTACTATAAATTCACCGGTGCACCGGCATGTTCCGTCAAAGCTGTCAAATCTTTCGCAAGTAGCACCTTCCACACAGTTAGAAAAAGTACGACAAATTGATCCTACTAAACCCACACAAGTACCAGTAGCTTCGTTAAACGTTTCCATATTTCCGCAAGCGCATCTTCCGTTCATGCAAATCACAGCATTATCCGAAGATGAGGTAGGATTATGACAATCTGCGTTCACGCTACAAAGTTCGCCAAACATAGCTCGGCAATTTCTCCCAGATGGACGCATTCCAGATCGACAGGCACATTCTGGAAGTCCAGTTTCGTTTCTGCATTCAGTGTCATTGACACATGGGATGTCAATGGTGACTCCATCCACAATTTCAGCACAAGGACCAAACAGGCGACTTAAACACAGGCGACGTGGAGAGTCGTAGGTTTGATGTCTAGGATATGGGCATGCACAACGACCGTTCACACAATTGAGATCAGAACGGCAAATATTGTTGTGCTGGTTGCACACTTGTCCAAAGTCAACGTGTTGGCAATATGCACCGAGCAAAATTAAGTTTAACACCAGCAACGTAGTGAATACTATTCTGGAGTTGTTCATTTTAATCAGAAGATTAGATTAAATGCGTTAAACAGTTAAAACGGCAAGAAAATATTCGTTACGGATTGGTTTTCGATGGCGTACTGAAGTGTAGTTTGGATGAAATCTCTTGTATCAGATGGTCACTTGTTGACAACAAGTTTAATTCCAAGAAAATTTAGTTATCGAATTGATATCAGAGCCATTGTTATATGCCGTAAATCATGATCACGTATGATAACGATTACTTGGTTACTATATTGTGCTATGTGCTATTGATAATGGTATTAAAGAGCCATAGCACTCCAGCCAGCACCGAACTTCAACCTAAAAAGAATATCAAAACGGAGGCTTTACAGAAATTTTCTCGGCCCCTTACATGAACAATAATGTTCGCATCGGTATTGGCCAGCGGGTTTTAGACTTTTCCGCCTGTTTTAGCCCGAAGGAAGTAAACTTTCGCCCATTGAATGGATATTTATTTTACTTTCAACTGCGATGAGTAATGGGAAATTCCAACTCGAACGAAATCGGAATCATCGCTCTTGTTGGAATTACCTATTTTCTTCACTCGGTGAGTACAACGTTTTTCATTGTGTGTATGGTTTGAAAACATAATCAAATTGACAGCACGAATGAGAAAAGTTTTATTTTCTACTCACGGGAGAGACCGTGTTGTACTTTTGTCAACAGAAATGTCATTTGACATTTGACCAATTCGACCAACAAAACACAAATTGAGTAGACAAAATAGGGCTAACCGCACACCGCACGCATGAAATAGTTATTTACGCAACGATTGTAAGTAGTTTATGCATCACGGTCAAGCTGTCTGTTAAATTTGTGTATGTTTGCTAATAGGCAGAGGAAATATTGTAAATAAGGCCACAAGACTTCAAGCATGAGTGGTACTGAAACTGAACAGTGTGCCAGGGTCATACACATTTTGACACTGTAAAAAAATTTGGAAAACGTTTTCGTACAAAATAGTTTATACTATGCAGCTGCCAAGCTGTTACTACGATCTCTCATGCTTTCAGTGCGTTACAGAAGGACTTGCGTTACATTTAATCTTTAAGGTTTTTTTTCGACTGATTCCATCATTTACCTCAAAATACAATTTCATACGTCAAAGGAGGGAAGCAAAATACCAAAAAGGTTATTGATTCTCATAATAATATTCGATGATTAAAAAAACCTAACAAATTAAAATCAACAAAATTCCTCATCCAAATGTATCGTACGTAGCACCAATCAACCAAAAAAAAAACGATCTAACTAAATTATGTTAAGCACATTAAATTGATACAGGTTATCGACTCGGATATCTAAATTAATTGTCGTTTTGTTAGCTCCGAATGCTCCTGATTCATTGAAAATGTATAACTTGGTTGATCTGGACCACACAAATGTATACCCGAAGAAATTAAAAAATACATTTTTGGTTGGCATGAAAAATGTCTATGACCACCAAGGTTACTCTCAAACAGGTGCTTATCGTTTAGCTTCGGAACAGGTTAGTTAATGAAGACCTAGCTTCGAAACCTTCGAAATATCATTGAGGTTGTCTTCAATAAAAAAAGGATGATACAGGTGTCTGACCTCTGGTACATGTAGGGAGACTGGTGCCGCCACTCGACTTTGATCATATGAAAAAAAAATTGAAGTGAGAATTTGCAACAGTTAGACATCCAAAAACTTGAGCAATTTTTTGTCGTTTATTGACTACAATTGCAAAGAGCAAGTACGTATCCCCTTTTCATACCGAGTAGAAAGAAGCAGCACACAACATCTCTAATCCTATGCATTAATTACTCTAGCCGAATGGCCACAAATATTGTGTAACTGGTCGCATGATGCCCAAAACCCACACACAAAAGCAAACCATCGACCGAAGACGGGGAAAAAAAGAGTGTTGTGAAAAGATAAATATTTTCGTTCTAAACGAAATACATACATTTAATAGCTCAATAGTTTGTCATCACATATCCATATCGTAATCCAATTAAAATTTATGTAAACGAATTTTTTTTCGGATATCACACAGCGACAAACGAAATCTGATTCAATATTTCGCTTCTAATTTACTTATGCAAGGTATGTGCAGGTATGTGTAGAGAATCTGTATAATTGTTGGGTCTTTTTTTCCTGATGACGTAATTTTATGACGTTAGAATAGTTTCATCAAATGCAGAAGCGTGTCACATTAGCGAATTATAAGAAAAATGAAATTTCGTTGCTTTCGTTCAAATTCAAATAGACTGAAGATTTTTGATAGATAAAAACAAACAACATCGTAAGTCTATTTGCAACGAGGCTAAATGAATTAAATTTCAGTTTTCTTATAAGTCGCTAGTAACATGTCCCGTTTCTGAATTTAAATACCAATAGTTGTATGTACGGTCGTGCCATACAATAGTGACAATTATTTGTAGATTACGTCCTTGTTTGAAACTTTTTATTTTGCTAAGTGTGGCGTTTGCAGCTTGAGCCGAAGGCGAGGGATGCAACCCCACAAGGCAACATACATAGGTCCAAACAAGGACGTAAATTATTTTATTCTCTATAAGCCACCGGTAATAGAGTTTTACGTGTTACGGCATGTTTCATTTTCATTTACATTGCCTAATCACGTAAAGCATTGTACTTACGATCGCCCAAAACCACTTACAGTGGAGGTGTGACGCAAGTCCTGTTATCCACTTACAAAAGAACTGATATCGGTGTAGGTGACGCTTACAGATTCGACACGCAAAAAGGTATGCGTCACAAATGGCAGCTGATGAGGAAAGTACGTGAAAGGCTTATCAACAACAATCACACCAGAAAAATTTTAGGAAGAAAATTATAATAAAAAAGTTTGCGTCACAAGTGGCAGATGTTGAGGAAGAAAAATTTTTAAAATTGTGAAATATATTCCTTTAAAAAATGGAATTCAAACGGAAGAAACCCGAAGGGGAGGGCTGTAACGCCCCACTTATCAAATACACAACTTGGAACCTCGGAAGTAATATACTATTAACGCTCATGTCAATAAAGTAATGACTTATGGAAGTCAGTAAAACTTTTTTTCTCAAAAACGTGAAGAAAACTTACGTTTATTTCACGGTGTTAAAACTTTATCTCAAGCTTTGAGTAAAAAACTTACTCGGCAATGGTATTTCTTCTGTGTTTTCTGGCTTCGCCTCGATCGGTAAATTTACCTCAAGAAATACCATTTCCATCATTTGCCCCATTGGCAAGTAATCTACAATCTACCAAACGTATGTTGAAACTAATGAAGTAAAAGATTTTGCATCAAATACTAAGCGAAATCTTAAACTTACATACGAAGTAATAGATTCAATAATTTTATGACGATACGTCTGCCGTTTCTATAAGGTTTAGTTTTGTGTCTTCGAATTCTGCATCAAAACTTTAAAGCTCTACCGGTTATTCGATCAAATTCGAAGCGGTAAAATTTCATTCTAAGCTTTTAGAAAAAATTGGAATTCTTTTGTTGTTCTGTGTAGAATTGAATTGAATTGTGTAAAATTCTGACGTAACGTTGGAATTAGCCATCTTGATAATGTGAAAAGTTGAAAAATGATATGCAATGTAGTAAAATTTTAAAAGTGTCCGTTTCTCCCAAATGTCTTAAGGCACCAAGGTTATGAGAGAACAGGTTACGTCAAACTTATAAATTTCAACGCTTCTCTATTATGAGATATGGCACCAGTAACACTTTCGATTTTGAATAATTCAGAACACTTACGACGTGAATTAACAAAAGAAGAAGAAGAAACAAATCAACCAAACTATTTATGCATCTCATTTGATAAACAATCAAACTCTTCACCCAATAAATCAATTGATTTATCGAAAAATTGATAAGAATCACAAAGTTTATGTTTCACACGACTACCGATGCTTCATTTATGTAGTTTTCAGCTATACCAATTATACCTAAAATCTTTATATCTCTTTCCGTTCCATCGTTGGTTTCGATTGTTCGTTCACACATTACATCAATAAAAAAAAATTGTTCCGAATATGAGTAAAATGAAATATATGAAAATGATTTCCTCGCCTCGGATCGATAATATTGAAATAGTAAAAATTTTATCGATCCTACGGTCCGATTGTGTTCTCAGTTTTTTGTTATAATTTTTTCCAGCCTTCCTTTCTTACGTTACGTTTTTTCTTGTAATACAATCTCGAAGACGACAATTTAAGTAGATCATTATAATTCATTGTTTTCCATGCTTTGTAACATAATAAGAGGAGAGTTCACAACATTTTCCATATTTAAATATCGCCATATAGTCTTCGAGTCGACTAGTTATACATATACACACCGTGCTCTTGCGGTTACACTTATAATATTCAAATATTTTGCATATCTTTGACTGGTAATCTTTCCTACTTTTCACAAAATGACAAGCTAACTGAATTTAAAAAAAAATCTCGAACCAGAAAAGACTTAAAATTATTTTGATTACTCAAGAGTATTGCACACCAGCAGCAATATCATATGATGTGTGCGCGGGCAAACCAAAATATTTATTATAATCATGACTTCGATGCGGATTTAATTTCGATCGATTTCATGTGTATGACCGATATATCATAAGTTCTACTACATTATGCGCACTAGCATCCCGTATAAGGAAGTCGTTAAAGTAACTTATATTATGTTGAAGAAAGCTTTGCCGGAAAAATGTTGGTGAACTCGACGATCGCAATAATACCCGGTAAACAACTGGTATTGTTACATACAGCAGAGAGTTGTTGTTAAAAATAATGAAGTAAAAGATTTGAGATCAAACGGGGAAAACCGTCGGAACCACTGATGTTATCGTGAAGCTTATCAACGGTCTCCCTTTTGGGTTCAAATAAACATCGAACGTACTTTCGATAATATTTTTACTGATTTTTCTGTCCACTGACCAGTACAGTACAATTTCGGGTTCAAAAACTCCTAAGCCAAGAGTAATCGTTTCGAAAGCCCAAGTAGCATTTCATAACCGCGGTTAGAAAATGACTTATTCGTTGCAAACTTTTTCGTTGTCCAACGGTTATGTAACGAATAAGTTATGCTCAAAATAACTTATTCGTTATGTAACCGTTTCACAACTCATTCGTTATCATTCAATTTATAACGAATTAGTGGTACAACCGTTAATAAACGAATAAGTGAACAGATAATTTTTGCCAAAAACTTATTCGTCAATTAACCGTTATGCAACCAATAAGTTGAAGAAATCTCTTTCACTAATTCGTCGTAAAACGGTTGAGCAACTGATGCATTTTCAATTTTGCGTCAGTTGGAATAAGATGTCATGCTAAAAAGTTCGCTCGGAATATATAACTATCTATTTATGTGTAAAATGTGCTAAATAGTGTTTCAGTTTTCAGTCACTATGTGAAAATGAAATTTGAAGAATGTTTGTGCTGCAAATTGTTAATACTTTGTGAATTGTCGTTTTTTTCTAACTTATTGCCAATTCGTAGATTAACATTTTATTGATCAATTTCACTAGTTTTGTTTGTTGCTGTTGTCGAAGTTAGGTTTCTTATGTCTTGTTAGGTCTCTTGATAGGAGTTAGGGTCGACAACAGTATCTTACAATAAAAGTGAAATTGATGGATAAAACTTTGTTGAATTGGCATTAAGACAATACGATGCTAATTATCAAAGATGTAGAAAAACGAGTGGAAAAACGTGTGACTGACTGAATTGTTGACTAAAATCGAACCGTGAATAAAATAAGAACAGTTCACCGTGCCTCTTACTTTAGTTACGCACCAAATGATGAATGATAATAAATAATTAAAAACAAAAAAAAAATCAGTTGAATTGCTGTGCATAAAAACATCTTTACGAATATTGCACATACAATTTTCCAGATAAAACGTGTTCTTGAAAGTGTAGCTATAAGCTGAAAATAATGATAAACGAAAACGTTGTGAAACGGTAGTACAACTAATAAGTAAGACGGTATCGAATTTTCAAATGTGATTTATAAGTCCTACGTCGGTTATACAACCGTTTCACAACTTTAAACAATTCGTTGTATAACCGTCTTACAACCAATTCGTTACTAGAATCTCACAACTTTCGCAACTGGGCAAAAACCGTTGCACAACCGTTATTGCAACGTTGTAGCAACGTTGTGACAACTAATTAGTTATTTTGGGTTATCTTCAAATAATTTATAACCGCGGTGTAATAACAGTTGTACAACCGAATTTTAACCGTTGAATGCTACTTGGGAGTCGAACCAGCCAAATCCAACAAGTCTCATTGGGATCGCATAATTTTAATCAAACAAAACTTGATCACGCTACCAACAATATAATGTGTATGAGAGCCAAACGAAACAGCTTTTACGAACAGGTCTAACAAACCACTGTTGTATACCCAATTCCAAAAGGTCTCTGGTGACACGGAAAAACCATTTACTTGATGTGTGGTGGTTACTGGTTGGTAATATGTCAATTATTTATGCATTTTTGCAATTTTATCGAAACGATCGGGTAACCGTTGAATGAATATTGAATATTGACCTATATTGTAAAAGTTAAGGGAACATATTGGCTTTGGTCTACTATGTAAAATGAAAAGCAATAATTTCGCTACCTATGCCTTCTGGGTTCTCTCGAGACATATTTTATCTTGCAATTTGCAACTGGTGGAATGTGAAAATTTCACATGAATTTTCAATTTAAAAATATATTACATACTGGTCATACCAGTATGAAATGGCTGACAGACAGCTTCATTTCTGCCTTACTTCGGATATGTACATTTCAACGTCTGACATGTACATTCCAACGATTATGCGTCGGACATGTACGATATACATGTCAGACGTTGGAATATACATAAGTCAGAAGTGAGGCAGAAATGAAGCTGCCTGCCAGCAATTTCATACATACTTGATGTATGTTGACGAATATTTTTATCAGTGTGGAAGAAACTACAGTATCAGTCGCTCCAACATCCTGGTATATTCTTAGTCGAGTCTTATAGTCGAGTACCAACGACTACGTGAAATGCAATTTTGCCATACATTGTTAAAAGAGCGTAAAAACAGGGGAAAAAACCAGTTAATTTAACTGAGCTCGATGGGTGATATGTCAAAATTTCGATGTAAAAAGGGAAAAAAACCAATTAATTCAACTGATCTCGATGGGTGATATGTCAAAATTTTGACTCTCTTTTAACTTTGTATAGAATGTCTAGACCAGTGGTCCTTCTGTCAAAATTATCAGCTCGTGTGGAAAAATGTATGACAATTTCATTTCATCGACTGGTTCGGGCTGGTTGTATACTTGACTTGACTTATACGGAGAGCGAATTCTAGTTTTTAACTGATCCGCTGTCAAAAGTTCATGATTTTACAGATGATTACAGATTTTTTTACAGTGTCAAAATTTGTTTGATGCATTGTCCCGTTTTAGTACTCTAATAGCAACGCACTTCAAGCATGAGTGGTACTCTAAATAGGGTACTGAAACTGGACAGTGTATCGAACTAATATTGACACTGTAAAAAAATTCGGACACTTTTTTCATACAACGTAGTACTCTATTTGACAGTTGTCATTAATAGCACTTTTGCTTGAAGTGCGTTGCTAATAGTCATCATTTAGCCGACGTAACGACAAATTATATCCTATATATTAGCCTGAATTCGCACGCACTCTGTTTTACCGAGACAAAACGGAATGGCGGTGAATTCAGCCTTATCACATGCGACATCACACATCTTGTCAATTTCTTGTTGATATCTTACACAAAGTTGCTTGGTAGAAAAATAAAGTTAAATTGACAGAGCTTGGACAATAAAGTGGGAAATAAAACTGAGAGAGAAAGCTGTTGTTTTGGGTCACTATCTAGTGTGAGAATGTGACGTTTTTGGTCCGCCTGAATATAAAATATGTTCTAAGTTATTGAGACTCTTGATGGCTAAATATCAAACAATTTATTCCCTCCTAAAACAAGAAGGTGTCGAATGAATTTCGTACGAAAAAGCGCTACTGACGGCTCTGATCCCATATGTTGCATGGCAATGTTCGAGTAACGATGTTCGAACAACTTCATCGAATATATTTTGCCGCCATTTACCACCACCATTGTATCATAAGCAGTGCTTTTCGTAACACCTTTGTGTGCATAATACGTTTATTTCACTAGTGGAAACAATTTGTTTCCATTTTAATTTTCAATTTTAACCAACTCATTTGTCAGCTCCACGCTTTGCTTCACTAATCAAAATTTTTGGGAGTTCGTAGCGTAGGTAAATAGTGATGGACGTTATCGAAAATTCAAACTAAGAAAATCAACGAAAATTTTTCCAGCTCGCCATTAAATATGAAGAAACTGTTGAAAAAAGACGAAGAAGAGGAGGAAAAAGGATCATTTTATAATATAGCTGGTCTTTTTGAGCTTAGGCCCGACAGTCCAGACGCAAGACCTTTGGATCAACCTGCTTCTGATGCGGCCTACGATCCGGACGATCAAGCCAATGGAGCTGAGGAGCCGCCAATTCCCCTTTATCAACCAGTAGGTCGTCATCGAGCGCGTCTAACACAGTCATCGGGTAGTATCGCAACATCTACACAGATAGAACCTCCACTCTCATCATCTCCTCAAGCACAGAGTCTACCATCACTCCCGATCAAACCTCCACAGTCATCATCACTCATGATCGATTCTCCACTCTCAGCACCTCATCAAGTACAACGTACAGAGTCATTGGATAGCGGCGCATCATCTCAACAAGTCCACAGTCTACCGAAACTCGAGATCGAACCTCCACAATCATCATCAAGTAGTAGCGCATTATCATCAAACGTGTTTGAATCTCCACTCTCATCATCGGATAGCAGCGCACCACCACCCCAACAAGAAAACAGTCTACCGATAACCCAGTTCGAACTACAGTCATCTGGTAGTAGCGCATCATCATCACCTCCTCAAGTACAACGTACACAGTCATTGGATAGCAGCGCAACATCATCTCAACAAGTACACAGTCTACCTGAACTACCAATCGAACCTCCACAATCATCATCATCATCATGTAGTGGCGCACCATCATCATCTCAACAAGTACACAGTCTACCTGTACTACCGATCGAACCTCCACAATCATCATCATCATCATCATGTAGTGGCGCACCATCATCATCTCAACAAGTACGCAGTCTACCTGCACGACCGACCGAACCTCCACAATCATCATCTCATCAAGTAGAACGTACACAGTCATTGGATAGCGGCGCATCATCTCAACAAGTACACATTCTACCTAAACTTCCGATGAAACCTCCACTATCATCATCATCATCATGTAGTAGCGCATTATCATCAAACGTGTTTGAGTCATCATCGGATAGCAGCGCAACACCATCCCAACAAGACAACAGTCTACCGATACGCCTGTTCGTGCTACAGTCATCTGGTAGTAGCACATCATCATCACATCCTCAAGTACAACGTGCACAGTCATTGGATAGCAGCGCAGCATCATCTCAACAAGTACACAGTCTACCTGAACTACCAATCGAACCTCCACAATCATCATCAGGTAGGAGCGCATCATCATCATTCGTGATCGATTCTCTACTCTTATCACCTCGCCATGGGGTGCTTCCTGCAATGTCGGCGCCCGAGACTTCTCCTGCTTCCTCGAGATTTCAGCTGCTACGCGCTTGGTTTTCTACTTCGTGTCTCTATTCATCCGACAGACCATACGCGGGACAATCTAATTCATCCATAACGTCGATCCAGATACGATATAATCCATTAGGACAGCCGCTTCCGGTACACTGTAATGCACAAGGAGTGCCAATCGATATGCACACAGCTCCACAACGACGTCCAGGAATATATACTACTCCACCCGGAGTCCGTTTACGACCTACTGCACCCGAATTGCCACTACAATCTACTGCTCCCGAAGTCTCGGTACAGTCTACTGCACCCGAAGTCCCGGTACAATCTACATCTACTGCACCCGAAGTCCCGGTACAATCTACATCTACTGCATCCGAAGTCCCGATACAATCTACATCTGCTACACCCGAAGTCCCGATACAATCTACATCTACTGCATCCGAAGTCCCGGTACAATCTACATCTACTGCATCTGAAGTCCCGGTACAATCTATATATGCTACACCCGAAATCCTGGTACGATCTACATCTACTGCATCCGAAGTCCCGGTACAATCTACATCTACTGCATCTGAAGTCCCGGTACAATCTATATCTACTGCATCCGAAGTCCCGGTACAATCCAGGGAACTCGAAGTGGCAATCCCTATAGACGATCGTTCACCACAAGACATTCTTCGAGAGATACGGGACAGGAATTTTGTAACACCTACGCCATTTACCATTGCTGCAGGCTTATATGAGGGTACATTCTTTCTGGCACCAGCGTTTCCGGTACGTAGAAGACCGCCTATACAAACGTCATCGCCGCATACGGAAGTAATCGAATTTAATAACGGGCTTAGTGATGAAGACTATGATTTTGGTGATGAGGGGCCATCTGTAAGAGGTTGGTTACAAATTCGTCGAGATAGATATCTGGAGGAAATGAATCGTACGGTTTTTCCTTATTGGCGGTGCATTCCAATATTTGGTTTTGTTATTATTGTTATGATTGGTGTTGACAGGCTTTTTTCGAGATTTGAGCCGGCTAGGGATCGCACTAAGGATGATCCAAATTTGTAAATATAAACTCGGCCTTGCTTTATTTACCGAATTCAGTTCTTTCTTTGTTCGATTCGATTTTAAAGAAGATTTTTTTAAAATAAAACAATTGTACAAACAGACCCACAGGTTTTCTATTCGAATCGTCAACCGTCCTCTATTCCCATAAATTATTCATCATACTACACATTGTGCAGTCGTTCGTACAGTTATAAGACCTACTTGAAAACTGAAAATGTAGAAATATGATCCAGACGAACCGAGCAATTATTCAATTCAATATTTGTGTTTGGTTCTATGACTCCATGTCGTCATATCATAATTCAAAAGTAAAATATTCAACGCCCCCAAGTATTCGACGGACTTTTTTTTGCGTCTCCTCTCTCTATCGAAATTTAATTTTTAATTTTTCAATATTTATAAACTGAAAGCATTTATTGTAAAAGTTTAAAAGCCAAACATTTCCTGAAGAACTCTTGGCGTACACCATTTAATGTCTTACAGATATTGGGGCACCTTTTTTTGTACACATTCAAATGTTACTGAGAGTTGAGACAAGCCGGCAAACAAACAATAAACAAACAAAAAAAATGAATCCAACAATTTTCAAAAAATAGGAGTAACATTGGCACACAGAGCAATTTGTGTATAACATGGGAAACGGTGATATATTTTGTCACGGTGTCTCCCACATACGATAAAAGCGATATTTTTCATCCATAAGACTTTTTAGAGATGCCATTAATATGTGCAACGAATCAAAATGCTTTTCTATGCCAATGGGTCATTTTTATCGAGATGTTTAGTTGTTGTTGTTGGTGTCGTATATACACTCGAAAGGTTTTGTTGGTTTTTAATCGTCGAATCATTTTTGTATCCACAAAGGAAAATGTTTTTGATCAAAATTGTTTGTTTCGAATGGTTTTTCAAATGTCCGCATTGGAATACGATTTAGATTTTGCATGGGAATGTACTTATGATGGTACAGACGGGGTCGCCTAAATAAATGTATTCAAGCATTCACAAATGAAGGACATACCCAACCCCTGGAATAGTTATTGAATTAGCAGGGAGCCCACTTCTCCTTGATTTTCAAAAATCCTCCTGAAACCTCCTTAATCTCCTCAAACTCCTTATTTTTAGTTTCACTTTAGTTAAAACATCTAACATTTTAATTCTGACTGTAGAACCATATGTATTCAAAACCGTTCCTCGCTTACTTCACCAAAAAAAGCTCATGAAACCTAAATAATTCAACAAATGAGATCCATAGTGCTAAAAGGTACTTGCAAAACACTATTGCTTCAATTGTTCTTTTCATTGATTGTGTTGATGCTGCTGGCAACTTAATCATTTATTGTCAATCAATTGTTAACTTTCGTCTGGTGTGTATCGTGTTTGAGGAAAGTTTGGCCATCTGGTTAAGTTGGCCAATGCGTATTTATTCCTCAATCATACACTCACGGAATTTGGAAAACCGACACATTTTCTGTTCTGTTTTACTGGTTTTTTGTGAATTTTGCATGCATTTTTATATGTGTCTGTGACTCAAGTATCCCCGCCTGTAGAACCTTTCAAAAATCGTCATTTTTCAACTTCAATGAGTCGCTACTAGCCTATCTGGAACCCAAGAGACCAATTTTTTATGCTATTACTATTAGAATTCCATACCCTTTTGATTGCGACCAACGCACTTCAAGCATGAGTGGTACTCTAAATAGGGTACTGAAACTTGACAGTGTGTCATACAACTGTACAACACTGTAAAAAACCGTTTCATAAAAAATAGTACTCTATTTGACAGCTGGTCTACTATGATGACTTTTGCTTGAAGTGCGTTGTTGCGACCCAAATCAGTTCTATCGCACCTACAGAGCACTCTAGGGAGCCTTGGTCCGGGTGCTCCGAACTGCACGGATGAAAATCAAAATTTTTTTGTGGAATGTGGTTCAGGGTCACAAACAGACTAGGAATATCCAAAAATATCAAATTTGCGACGGTATGTTTAATTAAAATCCATTCAACCACACCGTGGAGTCAGACAAAAACGAAAAGCATAAGAAAGAGGCTAAAATTAAAAGCAAGAAGATACAATCAAAAAAAAAAAAAACAAAACAAAAAATTAAGTTACTTTTTTGGAAAAATATTCGAAAAAATATTTGTGAAAAATTCGGAAAATATTTTCCAAAGAATATTCTCTTAGAAACACCAAAAAATCTACTTCTACCTTTATATGACTTTAGAAAGTAAAAAAAAATTCGAATTCATCAAATTTAATCCAAAATCTCATATTTTAAAACTCCTGAAATTCTCCTTAAATTATCGAAATATCCTCCTTTATTCCTTATAGTAATTATATAATTAGTTACTTCTATTTCGGAGAAGATAACAGTTATTTGTTCAAAAAGGGTGGAAAAGTTGAAAATGGCATGTCGAGGGTGTCGTTTGAGGCCAGAGTGGAACGAGGGCCAGAAATCAGCTTCAACTTTTTCACAACAAACACTTCCGAAGTCTTAGAGGAGGGGAGAAAATAGCCAGGACGAAGATTCAAAAATGTTTAGAGAACGATCTTATTTCCTTGAATAAGTTCCTCCAAAGACACTAATCGTTACAAGGATTTTAAAATTGGAAATGTTTTGTCGGACCTTCAAATCATATTTCAACAGACCAAATAGGGCAACATATAAAGTTCCACACAAGTAATTCTTGGCAATGGCTCATTTTCCGAGGTCAGTCACTGACTTTTTTGTGCAGATTTAATGAACGAATGACACCTTTTCAGAAGTAAGTTTACTTCTGTCTAATAAGCGCAAGATGTCCTTTGGATATTGTTTCGAATCTATTACTTCATTTGGTCCAAGAGAAATTAAAATCTTTTACTTCATTTTATGAACATACTTATACCTCCAGCACAAACTGCCTCAAGCAGTCTAAATAACAGGTTCCCAGAGTTCGAACGGGTAAACACTGACAATGGAATTACCAGTGGTAATTTACCACTTGGTTTCCCCATTGACACTCACAGTATAAACGTATTGACATTGACCGAAATTTGTATTAAGAACAGCGTTGGGTCACTACTCGTTATGCAAGACTAACAAAAATCGAGAGATTGGAGTAGCTACTTTCAAGTTTTTTTTTAAGTAACCTCAATCCTTACAATATTCCGTAAGAGTCGGATTTGGGTAGCCTGTTTCTAGAAGAATCACGGGATCCTTGTATGGTTCAATTGCTGCATTAAGTGGACTATGAAGAGAATCTGTGTTAAGTATCTATATATGACTTGAAGTTGGAACTATACTACAAGCAATGTGATAAAAGATTTAAGGAAAAGTAGCAGCAGAACTGACCAAAGATATGTTTTACTGATTTCATAGCCGATTGAAGATGTGGTGTATGGTTTTATACAGCGACTATTTACTTTGTTTTCTTTTTTTCTTCTTTTTATCACCTTTCTGTTTGCCATCCTTCTTTTTGTCCTTCTTCTTGTTGTCTTTCTTTTCAGGACTTTCCTTCTTGTCTCCTTGCTTCTTCTTCTTTTTCTTCTTATTTGCTTTCGCTTTTGGTGGCTCAGTCGGATGCCGTGCTAGGTAATAGTCAGCCACATCGAGCAATGGGACTTTTTCCGTTTTCTTATTTTTAATGACCACATCCGTTGTAAATTCATCGGCAACTTGTTCGATAAGTCGTTGATCCAACTTAGCACCAAATGCAGTTAAAGTTTCGGCAAAATTATCGGGTTCGACGTACTCGATATTTTCGGTTTTTAACTTCAGGAAAAAGTGTCTACAAACCGGAAAAATGGTGGCAACGTTTCCAGTATACCTGCAGTTACTTAACGTTTCCAGTATACCTGCACAACTTACCCCATATTTTTCCTAAGCTTCTTTTTCTTGGGTTTCAGTGCCAAAGCCTTCAGTCGATCGATCAAAATATTTTTAAAGCTAACTTCTGCTGCGGGCTGCTCTTTAATCTGACCTTGGTAAATGAACTTTAGTTCTGGATTTACTAGCATTGCTTTACGCATCAGCTGATATATTGAAATCGTAAAGGGTCTTAGACAGAAAATCTCATTTTTTCCGGAAACATTTTTACCAAAACACATTCCTCGGTCAGGTAAGTATGTGCTCCCAATCCTAAAACACTCAAATTTGATGGCTTCAGGTACACATTGACGATATTCTTCCAATCCTGTTCGTTCCACGGATTATCACCGACATAGACTTGTCGCAGTGATGAAGATTTCGATATTGCTGGCATTATCTGATCGGCGACACCATTCAATCTAATGAATCATAGAGACAACATTGAAGCACACACTTTGTCTGTTAAAACCGCATTTACCGATTGCTTTGAAGATTCAATGTTTCCAACGTTTCGTTTTTGAGCATTGCCTGTCTAAATGATTTGACCCATTCGGAACTTGACAGACCGTTCCACGAGTAGTCTAATGTCTTTATGTGTTTGCTCTGTTTTAGTCCTTCAAATATTTTCGTAACACAGTCGTACGAGCTCAATTCGTTCCATGATACGTTCAGAACTTGAATGCGTGTTGTAGATAGAACATCACTGATAGCAGAACCAGATCTGGTGTTCAGACTGTTGTGACTGATATCGAGATGCTGAATTAAAAGTTTTTAGTTTTCATGAGTCTTAGCGAATAAAGTGCAATCTCGTAAGTACCTGACACGATTCATTACCATTCAGCGCTCTGGCCAGAGAGATAACACCTTCGTCGCCAATTTTACAGCCGCTAAGGTTTAGATATTTTATTCCCTGATTCACATACAATCCCTGTTCCAATGTTTCAATTCCCTTGGATCCGATTCTTAGGAAACACAGAATAAGAAGGAAAACTGATAAAAACTATCGATGAAACGAGTGAGTCAGTGACCTGCCCTACTTATTGTTTCTCAAATTTAAGTAGTCGATCGGACTGCGACGCCTTAGGAATTCATTCATCGATAAACAACCTGTTTCAGTCATCGGACAATCTTTCATATCAATCCGGGTCACGTGGACTACAGGATGATCGCACAATGTTTCAAACGCGTATACCGATCCAATACTTTTCGGAATGTAGTACTGCGTCGGGAAAGAATCTAATTAGAAACACGGCTAGTCAGAGTAGAGTGTCCAATGAGTGGCAACACTCTTGCTCTTTTCATAAAACGCTAAAAAGGCTCCAATCGTCGAATGATTGAACCGATACAAACCGATAAATTTAAATTATTTTCCCCATCTAGACAATCCTTAATCGTTCGAATGGCCGGTATACCAAATTGCCAGCACTGATACCGGTACTTGTGCCAGCCGATTTTCTCCGGTTTCGTTTCCATCCATTTGGCAGTGTGCGGATCGTCATTTCTTTCGAATCCAATAAAACGATCGTCAGTGTGCAAGCAAATTGAACGGGGAGTTGATGCATCACTTTCGTATGCAGATATTTTCGTAAGCAGTGAATGTACGTCGGACTCTGAATTTAAAGTTACCATGATTCGGTCGTCAAAGGTGTGCGTTTTGCGAAAGAGACATAAACCGAAAATATATTGCAGCACCTACTGAGTATTTCGCTTGGGGAACATGTCCTTAGGCCAAAAGTACACAAGAAATTTAACGTTGGTGGGATCGACAATTATGCTGCGTTTTCCATTGTTTAGTCTGTGGTGAAAATCGAATTACAATGGAAAACGTAGCGTAATTGCCGATCCCGTTAACGCTAAATTGCTTGTGTGTTTTCGGCCTCACAAATCACAAATCTATAGTCGTCGGAAAACGGTGTCGAATCGGACCTGAATCTTTTTGAGTGATAGAGCTGACTTGAAGAGATGCTTTCGATAGAAAGATAAACAAAGAAATTTAATTTAGTCGCCTCATTTATTGCTGCCACTGTTTACGACAATGGTTTATGGACAAATTTGATGAAAAAACAAACAAAATTGAAATACCGAAAACGGTTCAAATCATAAAACTTTCAGCTTTAAATGGCGTTTTCGCAGTCATGGGGGTCATTCAATAAAAATTGTCATCTTTACATCACAACTGCTCTTGTTTCAATTGAAGTCTGCTTCAATCGAACCAGTTGTTGTTTCTGATGCATTAGTTGCCGCTAAATTTGCCGATGAACGGCTCGTCGTTATATTTGCGGTCACATTGGCACATCGACCCCAATCGATGTTTGTCATGTTATATTGGCCCGTTGTATTGGTCGTTGCATTCATAGCCCAATCGAGGCATATGTCTGTCATGTTGGCAATGTGGTCCGTTGCGTTTGATTTTACTACAGCAGTTCTACTTGAATGTTCCTTCAGCTCGTTGGTGGATGGATCGTTACTTCCGTGAATCTTTCCGCAGAAGAAAGCACACAGCGACAGAGCTAGTACAGCTGCCACAAACGAACAGATGGCAATAACAATTATCCGAACAATTCGAGCACGGTTGCTTGTATTGCTTGTATCGGTTAAAGTTGCACTATTAGTAGACACCGGTGTTTCTATGGTAGCAGATGAGTTGTCTGTTTTATCCGATGATTGTTCCGCAATTGGTGCAAGTGGTTGCGAAGGTCCAGCTAAAAGTGGTTGCGAAGGTCCAGCTACACCTCCAAAATTTGTTTCAGCATTTCCGTCACCTACATTCACTGTTTGCGTTGTAAACCGGGGGTTTAAAGGTTTATTGTTTTTGAAAAAAGTCGGATGTGTCGTCGCATCACCTTTTTTTTTCGTTAATAAGAGCGGACTTTCCTCAGCGGCTTCCACTTCAATTTCGTCAGCATCATTTTGGCTTTGTGATGGCTGCTTTACCATTTGAATTCCTTCATCTAAGGTTGAGGAAGACTGATGCGAATCGTCCGATTGCCGTCGTTTCAAGCTACTCTGATCGGAAGCTGCGTCGGACGACAATTCGTTAGATCCGGTGTTCGACTGTGTTCGGCCAGACACGGACGAATCTAGTGCACGGTAATCGGCTAAAGAATGTGTATCGGGTGTTGACTGTTCGGTTCGTATGTCAGCCATTTTGATTTATTTCGTCCACTGCGAAATGGAAGAATTTTTCTGTGTCAAATTTTGGTTCGGTGTTCCAAACGATTTCTTCACTTTCATGCAAGTGAATTCAGTCGGCCGACAAGGACTTACCTCAATTACTACTTGGCCACTATTTGCTTAGATTAAATTAATTTTTGTTACTTCACAAAACGACTGAATAAAAACCGGACATGAAACGGAAAATTCAACATGGACCGTCCTCTTACTTTCTTTGATCTAAATCGTCTAAATATGTGTTGGTAGCACAAGCTCTAAAATATTGTTCCGAAAATTTTGAGCTCTTGCGCCGATGCAAGTGCTACAATTTTTTTTTTCTGGAGCCTAGAGCGCCACACTTTTCGAGGTTGAATTTCAAAAATTTCGAAAATCATCTTCAACGAATTTTGTATGTTTTGTGTTGTTTTAAGTCTGGTCCATAAGTATAACTAACCTTTCACAGACGGCAAGAGCATCATCGATATTTCCAATTCTCTAGATCATTCACCAGCAGTGAATCACAACTGTTAATCTAACGCCGAAAACACACGAACAATTTTGCGGTGCTGAGATCGACAATTATGCTCCATTTTCCATTGTTTAACGTATGCTACAAATCGAAATACAATTGAAAGCGCAGTGAGCTTCAGAAATTAAATTTTCAGTAACAAATGAAGTTAAACACGTGACACGATGCTACTTTTGGTTTGAGATTTTGAATTTTCAGCGGACTTACAGGTCGTAAGTCACGGCACTAAATAACTGTTCATCACAGGAACTCAAAATTGATCGTGTGCTTACGGCCTAAGCATTTTCAACACAACGTTACCTTATTAGTTCTTTAAAATGAATTTAAAGCTTGTGTGCTCTGATATTTTATGCTTGGAGAAGTCACGCGGATGAAGGTACTGACTATAGTGGTGACTGTAGTTGCCGTGGTGATTTGATGAGTCTTTTGAAAAACAGTTTAAAATTTGCAGGTTTGCTCGAAGTGTCCCTTTACTTCGTAAAATGATGTGCCATGACTTTGTGACTGTGTGTGAGAGTCAAGCTGATCCAATGAATTTGACTTTAACTTTAGGTGTAAAGCAATTTGTTTCCGAATTAGGCAAGAGAATCTCAAATGTCACTAACGAGAAGAGAGCTACGCTTTTCCTTCGGCAGAGACTATCCATAGACATTCAACGTGGAAATTCAGCTTCTGTGCTCGGTACATTGCCGTCAACCCAATCATTGGACGAGGTTTATTATCTTCTTTCGAATGAGAATAAAAAACGATAGTTAATGTTTTCCCCTGATTCTCCTGAATCAGGTCAGTTTCCATGGTTCTGGATAAATAGAGTAGGGTAATTTTTGTTAAGAATAGAAGCCACTCCATGGGTGGAATTTGTGTCATGTACAGGTACAAATTTAGGATTAATTTAGGTGTATTTGTCAATGGATATAAACTACCAGGTATGGTCTAATGTCACTGTGAGGACATGATGATTTTCAAAACGGATTTAAACGCAGTCATTTTCATATTATTTTGACATGAATAATAAAAACGTACAAGACGTTACGGCATGGCCTATTTTCGATAATTTAAATTATCGAAACTATCGAAAAATTCTCGAAATTATCGAAAAATTATCAAAATTCTCCAAAAGTAAATTTGAGAATTTCGATAATTTTTGGAGAATTTAGAGAATTTTTCGATAGTTTCGATAATTTAAATTATCGAAAACAGGCCCTGCGTTACGGTGTTACGACGAGGGTGTTACATTAAGTACAATTAGCAATTACAGCAAACTTTAGATGCATCTGTGGCATAAAACGTTGTATGCAACTCGATGCAAAGTACTTTAGTAGGTTCACGATATGTATTATGACACACGTCCTGCGGCCTCGTGTCATAATTACACATCTAGAGGCTTATAAAGTGCTTTGCATCTCGATCGCATAAATAACTAGTATACAACCGAGTGATAAATGCTTTTTTAGGCACTAGATGAGTAGATTGTCACTCGAGGCCTCAGGCCGAATTGTATACAGCACAGCGTTTTTCGCAATAAAGTCCTACTTTTCGTCACTTGTTACGAAAAAAATGTTTAGAGTTAGTTAGATGTGTAGAAAGAAGCAGTGAACATGGACCAATAGGAACTCGTTCACGAACTAAAAATTCGTTACCCAAATTGAAGATTTTGACATATTTTATATGAAAGAAGTGTCAAAATCCTCACCAGTGAAACTTAACGAAGAGTTTCTGAACGAGCTCTAGAGATTTACATTTGCTAGATAATATCTACATATATGCTCTCTCTCTATCTCTCTAGCACCGAAGCGCAAAGGAGAATTGCTAATTTGCTTCTTCTTTCATAATATCTCACCGTATTCTCAGAAGTTTCGTCACAAGACCGAAATTTTTATGAATGGTTAAAGAAAAAGAGAACTTCGTGAACGTCTGCAACTCAGACTCTGAGCTGCATCGTTTTATGGGTTTTATGTAACTGTTCAAATAAATCAAATTATGGAGCATTATACACACACTCCACTCTACGTACTGTACACATAAAAGTCACACAATTATTTATTCAAATTTGAATTTCTTTTCTTATTCCGAAATGCCATACGATGATGGAAGTTTAATTTCATTTTAATTTGCAACCCACTTCTTGTTTCACAAAACACAAAATTTATTTTATTCAAATAGTAATAAGAGAGCCACACCTCCTTTTGTTTTGCACAAAGAGTTCAATTTTTTTTTTTAAATATTTCTAGTTTTGTTGTTTCAAAATTATTATTTTTTTCCTTCTATTTCTTGACTTTACATTATAAATATTTGTTTCTTCAGTTGACAAATCGAATTTTTATGTTATGGGAATTGGATCAAAATGTGAACATGAGTCAGAGGGCCTTTTCAGTTGATGTGATGAAATTTGAATTATCTTTTACCAACGCACCAGAATGGATTTTTTAACGGTCATTTGGCCCCTTATTTCGTATAGAACGTCGTTAAATAAGCAGTGGCATACGTTTCTTCAAAAACGAATTTTGACAGGCCGAAAACACACGACCGCCGAGTAAAAAAAAAGTTCTCACTAAGCCTAAATCGATCGAATTCAGACTTCTTACTGTCTCAGTGAGGATAATTTTACTGGGGCGTCATCCACAGAAGCAAACAATACCGGAACTTCAACAAATTTGTTCGTTAAAATTTCAAAGTGAGGTTGTGTTGTTGGCTACTCTATCAAAAAACAAATTTTACTTGCGGCACCCTGCGAAAATGAACGTCAAAAGCATTAGCATTAGAAGCTTTAATTTCAATGAAGCAGGCCTGGGCTATCGCTATGGGAATTCTAACTATGCCGGAAGTGTTTATATGATTTTTTGTACGAACGGAAGTAATTTTACAAACTTTGGTTATTCAACACCTTAAAGTTCGGCCCAGCGAGTAATTGATACTTGAGCTTGAAGTTAACCCTAAATTTTGGTATAAGAGTTAACTCAAAGCAACTTACTTATAAGAGTAATCCTCGTAGCCAATTCTAGGCACTTCACCCAAGGAAACTGAGTCGTTACTTTATTGAATTTAACGTTAAAACTCATTTCCCTGGGTATTAGTGAGATAATGTTATTCTTGGGAGTAGAAGTAAAAGTAGTCGAGTTGACCCAGACTTGAAAATGACACTGGAAGAAAATTTTTATTAATGAAAAATTTTACCTACACTCAGACCTTGTAAAATTTTTGCTCTCTGCTATACTTTAGGAGCTGTAACTTCTGGTACACTTGGTATTTTTATAGCAGAAATCAAGTTTGAAAAAACACGACATTTTTGTCAAGTTCAATTTTCTAGTAAAAGTACGTAACAAGTGTCCCCGATGGTATGACTTTTTGACCGTTAAAAAAATCTGGAGAGGGATTACGGCGTCAGTTCACTTTTCTCTATTCAATCAAAACTCTTCTGATAGAGAACGATTCACTCTTTCACTGAAAGATGTCGCTGCAACAAAACCATTGTCAACAGAAAAATAATTAATTTTTTAATCGACGGATTTCAGTCAAATAAAATGCCATCGTATAGCACATGATCTTAGGACTCCGGAACAGCAATCAGTTTTTCAATCGGCTCTATATCGGCTTAGCGATTAAAGTTTTGAAAAAAGAATATGATGCAATCGGTTGCAATGACAGAAAACGTTTTTTCAAATCCTTATCGCAAAGCCGATATAGGGTCGATTGAAAAACTGATTACTGTTCCGGAGTCCTGAGATCATGTGCTATACGATGGCATTTTATTTGACTGAGATCCGCCGAGTAAAAAATTAAAAAATTTTCTGTTGACAATGGGTTTGTTGCAGCGACATCTTTCAGTGAAAGAGTGAATCGTTCTTTATCAGAAGAGTTTTGATTGAATAGGGAAAAGAGAACTGACGCCGTAATCCCTCTCCTGGAGCCACTTTGTAGTGCGTTGGCTTTGAACATGACCAACTGATCAAATTTTTGTAACTAATTATTCCGGTGCGCAGAACGATTTGACCATTCTTTCAATTTCGAAAACATTACCATCTCTCTGATCTCTCTTCTACCATGTTCCTTTTGTGTGGCTCACACTCCAAAATTTCGAATTCTAGAACAATCTATCTTGAAACAAAGAGACAGATGTGCAAGTCACGATGCTTCGCATGCAAACACACTCATTACCACGACATCATTTAGAAAGATCGGTTCAGCAAAAATCATAACTGTATCCTACATTTAGTGTGTATGAATTTACCTATTTCTTCACACATCTCTCTGGAGCACAAAAGAAAAGAAATTCCTCATAGCCACTGTCATTATTAAGCATACGATACACGGTTACATTTACATCACTTATCCATTCGTTCGATTAACGTATTGATAAATTATCATTTTTTGAGTTAACCAATTAGCGTATAAAATGTACAAACATTAAAGTTAATAAAGCTGACCTCCCGAGAGCAAAAATGTTTTTCACGTCGGGTTTTTTATTCTTCTTCTTCTTCCACCGTTCAAAAATGAGTAATCGCATCTCAAAGTACCTGATTCGGCTTGCTCATAATTCAAATGAACTAATCAATAATTTGATTCGTTTTTTTTTCTTCACCGTATTTTGCTATTATAAGTATAGAGCGTTCCTTTCAATATTGATTGGATTTTTTTTTCAGGTTAAAGAAATTAAATTCTCTACTTAGGCGACTATCAACATTGTTGTGTGCGTTGGATACATAAAACTTTTTTTTCTGTCTGTTTCACAATTTTAGAAACGATGATTTTACGTTATGCCAACATACCGAGCCATGTTGAAGATGAGTGCCGAGTAATTAATCATTCCATGTACGTAGTAGATAGTAAGGAAAAAATAAAGTTTTTTCTGGAATTTTCTTTCGAAAAGTTCAAATCTATTTGATAAGTAACACATCGCAGTTCAACTGTTCGCAATATTCTACAAATAATGTAACAGCTAAAACGAGCCGTCAGAACAGTCGGAGCACCTATTGCGTACGTGACCCTAGTTCGTCCGTCGCCCTACTCTTACCGTAAGCCTACTGCGCCCGTAAACGTCGGTAAAGTAAAATTCTTATGAAATGTGTACAGCGCAATTACGAAGCCCCGTACGACGTTCCTTTCAAATGTAACACAAATTTCGAATTGACCTAAAATTAAGTAAGTATCATTTTCACCGATTTATATTGATTTTACAAAAATCCAAAATGGCGGCCGACGGCCATTTTGTTAGGAGGTGGAAAGTAGTACGGCTGCTTTACATTCGTTAGTACCTTTCAAACAAAACAAAAATTTGAAATTCGGTCAAAATTTACTCGAGATATTAACAAAAAACACCACCTTCACTGTACGGCCGAGTAGCCACATATAAGCTCACTCCAAGAGACCTAGCTCACGCTCCGGTGAATCGAATTTCATAAACTTTTTTTCCCTAATTGGTACGGTCAATACCTATCTAATAAAGCAAAATCCATCTAAATACGTTCAAATTTGGCCAACCTACAAGCAAAAACGGCTTGCCGCCCTGTACCTAGTTCACACCAAGGGGTCTAACTCACGAGTCGGTCACCCAATTTTCATAAACTTTTTTTGTCGATCGGTATTGTAAATACCTTTCATTTGACGTATCACTTACAAGTGTAGTGCTTAAATGTCTGGAGATATCGTCGAAAAACAGTTAGGCACTTATTGGGCCCCAGCTCCGGGAGGGTCGACCCAAAATCGCCCATCTTCGAACTTAGCCTCACTATTTATCTTTCAGGGAAAAAAAATTTTTGAAATCGGATTTGATTTAATCAAGATATCGACGTGACAGACGGACGGACAGACGGACAGACGGACGGACGGACGGACGGACAAAATTTTTATTGCGGATTCGTTATCTATGAACATAGGCAAACACTTTGCCCTTACCGTCTGCTTCGAATTCCATCAATTACACACGGCATCGTAATCCTATAAGCCCCTTCGTACTTCGTACGGGGCTAAAAACCTGGCTGGAAAAGCGTGAAAACTGGTTGTGTTAAAATCTCAACAAACTTTTTGCATCCAATACCACGAAATATGAAGTCTCAGTGTAACGAAATTGTCAGTGGTCAGTTTCTATACATCATACCCTTACGAGCTCATTCACGGTTTTTTACTTAATTTCGAATCTCGAGTCAATTTAATTCTTGCAAGGCATACGAATGCAATGAAAATTACTGTTGTGGAATGTAAGCTCCATCGCTTTCAATGGGTTGTGATGGAAGTTACAGATTTAGCCGCAAAAATCGACTCCAGCGCCAACTTTGTAATTTTCTTTCTCGAATTTCACACGTAATTTCTACTCAAACGAAAATAATTTTGTAATTTTACTTAAAAAATACAAACTCTACTACCGAGTCAAAACATAAACAACCAGAATACATGTCTTATTTCACGACGATGTTGTGTTTTTAGATGAAATGACGAAAAGTGATGGAAAAATTTGAGAATTTTTGGAAATTTAATTTCCTTAAAATAGGCCCTGATCCGTACTTATCATGCCCGCAAGCTAGTAACCGGGCGGGACGCAAGTCTACTAGCAAAAATGTTTTACAAAAATGGCTTTGGGGACGGCGAAGGATATTTACAGCTAATTTTTACTTCTCCCGTTGGTTCCAATGGCCCACAAACTAGGATATCTGTAGTCAAGGAATCTATACGAGTTCAACGAGCTATCACACGTTACTGCAGCTTCAAAATTGGCCGAGATATTGAACTTCGAAATATTGATGTTTGTCTGAAAATAAGCAAAATTTCGAATTTTCAGATAATGCCAATCGCTTACGTTAGTTAGTCAGTTCCTATGGAAAATGGATCCAGGAACTCCTAAACGTTTCTATAGATTTTCCTGAAATTTTGGTTATAGGCTAATAATGGCCCAAAAATAAGATTGGAATTTTCAAAAGTTGGAAAAAATCCATATCTTGGTATCTTGAGCTCCGCAAAGTCTCCATACAAATGCCATATGAAAGCCAATTTATGTGTGTGTGTGTTGTATATTTTGGTGCATGATATGGATGGTCATGTGGTGAAAGGTGTGTGTTGTTTTGGGATGTGTTTCATGTTGGCAATTGTGTGGATTATTATTAAGTTTTAATTTCCACTAGGTTGGTTGGTTCCTAAAATTTGGGATGACAGAAATTTACAAAAAGGCGTCACTTGTGGCAGATGTTGAGAAACCTATTGTTAGGAAAATGGTTAAAAAATGTACTGAAAGAATTTAAAGGGAAGAAAACCGAATCATGTGCCACTTTTGGCGCAAATTTGTTTTTGTAAAATTTTCTTTCACAAATTTTTTGGGTAAATTTTTTGTTGATAAAACTTTTGCGCACAGACAATGCATCGCCCTCGGCGATATCAGTTATTTTGTAAGTAAAATAAAGGACTTGCGTCACATTTGTCCTTTGCCCCCAATGGGGCAAATAATAGAAATGGTACTTCTTGTAAGAAATTAACCGATCGAGGCGTAGCCGAGGTCGGTAAACACACAAGAAGTATCATTTGCCCCATTTCCAATTAAGGAATATTATTCAAAAACTTGAGGTAACGTTTTGGCTCTGTGAAGTAACGTTAACTTTACATCACGTTTTCGAATAAAATGTATTACGTTTTAAATAACTGACCAGCTCTCATAAAATTTATGACCAGATAATGTGTGTTATATAATATGTTGTTGAAAATGGGTCAAATCCTCACATTCATTAAAAACAAAATATTTAATTTTAAAATATGGTGCAGAACGATCATAAACGACTATGACATAATTGCCAATCGCACTTAGCGATTACCTTTGGCTCTGATACCAAAATAATTACCAGTTATTATCTGAGAAGTTTTCATACTTGGGTTTCACAATGGCAGACGCACTATGTGTAATAGGGGTGTCCAAAATTGTATGGAAAAATTAAAGTGCCAAAATGTTTGGGGCACAGGGCAGAAAATCAATCTATATGGTCACCTGATAAAAAGTGTCTATGGGACCGACTCGATCCGAATCGATTTAGGGGTCGCTCAATGACGAAGTATGTGAAAAATAGCCAAAATCACTTGCAAACCAGGTTTTTAGAAAAAAAATTATTTCGGACTGATGACGAAGAGTGATGTTAGGACATCTTCGTTTATATTAGTGTAAAATCATCACGAGAAAACATTTTTCAACTTTTCCCATGTATCGACACCTAATCTGTCCAGGCAGCGCTTGTCAAAGATCAGATTCATAGCGTATATTCTGAGAGCGAGTCCGTATTGGTGACGAGCGACACTCAAAAAATTATTGTGTAGAAATGTTCAGAAAAGCGAGGGCTTCAAGATAATGCAAAAAAAAGTTTAATTATTTCAGATTTGTTTGACAATTTTCAGATAAAACTTAATACTGGGTGCCCTCGGCGAACTTTGATGAGTTGTACTGGATGTCCAGCCAATTGTTCCAATCTTGTTTTATCATTTCTTGATAGCTTACCAAGTGGCCATTCAAAATAAACCGTGAAAACCGAAAAATAGCCAAAATCACTTGCAAACCAGGTTTTTAGAAAAAAAATTATTTCGGACTGATGACGAAGAGTGATGTTAGGACATCTTCGTTTATATTAGTGTAAAATCATCACGAGAAAACATTTTTCAACTTTTCCCATTGTTCCAATTGTTCCAATCTTGTTTTATCATTTCTTGATAGCTTACCATGTGGCCATTCAAAATAAACCAAATTTGTCATAAGGTACAAACTAAGTCGACATCGACGAGACCTAATGTATGCCCATGTCGCATTTCTCGAAAATTTCAATCTAAAAAAATACGAAAGATGAAATTTATTTTCTAAAACACTTTCAAGGTGTATTATTTTGAAGTATTATTCTCATTTAGTTTCGTAAATAAGCTCTGTTTCGTCAAACTTCCGAAAATCATGAAATTCGAAATTTTCAATTTTTTTCATATTGAAATTTTCGAGAAATGCGACATGGGCACACATTAGGTCTCGTCGATGTCGACTTAGTTTGTACCTTATGACAAATTTGGTTTATTTTGAATGGCCACATGGTAAGCTATCAAGAAATGATAAAACAAGATTGGAACAATTGGAACAATGGGAAAAGTTGAAAAATGTTTTCTCGTGATGATTTTACACTAATATAAACGAAGATGTCCTAACATCACTCTTCGTCATCAGTCCGAAATAATTTTTTTTCTAAAAACCTGGTTTGCAAGTGATTTTGGCTATTTTTCACATACTTCGTCATTGAGCGACCCCTAAATCGATTCGGATCGAGTCGGTCCCATAGACACTTTTTATCAGGGGACCATATAGATTGATTTTCTGCCCTGTGCCCCAAACATTTTGGCACTTTAGTTTTTTGGACACCCCTAATGTGTAATGTGTATACATAAATGTTGTCAATCCAACAAGTTAATTATTTTAGGGTGGAATCTGACTCATGAAAACCATCTGTATTTTATATATGTCTCAGTAATCAGTAGAATGAGAAGCACTCAGTGCAATTTAAGATCATACGTAAAGAATAGTTATTTGGATCACAAGGGACGAAAGTAAAGAAATTCAACCGTGTGCGAGAGTTGCTGCCCGCGCCGAAGGCAAGGGCCGCAATCGCACAGGTTGAATTTCTTTACGTCGTCCCGTGTGATCCACATAACTTTTTATCACGAGAACTACGAAAATTGTAATTGAGGCACATAAACTCGAAGAAATGCGTTATCGTATGATGAATTAAACCAAAATATGGTGACATTTGCGGGGGTTCAGGGGGCGGCAGCCCCCTGGTATAAGAAAATATTAATATTATCAACCATCACAACAATCAGACGTAAAAACAACAACAATATCCTTAGAATTATTCGTCATCTACTTTGTATGCTAACATTAATCAGAGCACTGGCGCACGGTTTGTTCAATATTGATCAAAGTAAACATCTTGACAAGATTTGACTTTCGCATTATGTACATCGACTTTCGCATTATATACATAGACTTTCGCATTATGTATTAACCGATTTCGATACATAACTTGCATTTTTTAACTTTCGCTTCCCGTTTGGGAACCGAAATAGTCATTTGTGTACCTGTTTTGGACGATTGATTTTAGGCAATTTCGCGGATTGTAGGCCGAACGAAGTGAGGTCTACAAGCGAAAGTGCCTTAAATCAACCGTCCAAAACAGGTGCACATGTAAGTTTTCATGCAGAGGGCCGGAAACCCGAGAAAATTCGAAAAATTGCCCTCATTTTCGGCCCCGAAGCATGAAAATTGTAATTTTCATGCTTCGGGGCCGAAAATGAGGGCAATTTTTCGAATTTTCTCGGGTTTCCGGCCCTCTGCATGAAAACTCACATGTGCACCTGTTTGGGACGGTTGATTTAAGGCACTTTCGCTTGTAAGCCTCACTTCGTTCGGCCTACAATCCGCGAAATCGCCTAAAATCAATCGTCCAAAACAGGTACACAAATAACCATTTCGTAGTTCGTGTGATGAAAAACTACTAAAATTGAGCATGCCCTACTGCCCTACAAACACCGCTATTAGACCGAGAGCCCACGTGTTTAACAGTCCCTCCAACAGGCTGCGGTTTGAAACCTATACAAATTGTTCCACCACAGAAATAATACCAAAAATATTTGTTGTGCTGTCAAAATGAAGATATTAGTCTCAAATGGCGAGTGGAATCAAAAAATTAGATTTAAAGACCTGTCGTGCCAAGCAAGTCAAATTTTCGAGTTTTCATTTTTTTTTTTTCAATTTCATTCTTTCTTAATTTTGACAAATATTTGCGTTTTCAACAATATGTGTGCCGGCGAGTTATACACATTAGGCCTCGTTAAGGCCTTGCTAGGGATCCAAAGTAAAATTCGTAAAATAAATATTTTTCGCCTTGAGTAGTGCAACAATTCGGCATAGGTTTCGAACCACGGCCATATGACGGATCGTTAACGAGAAATACATTTGAAAATTAAAACGAATTTTCAACCCACCATAAATGCTCAAAAAAATTAAAAAAATTGTAACCTTTTGGCCTGTTGATAAGACTGCTGATTGGGTCTTGCCATGATACACGGTAAAATTACCAAATTTCTTTGCAGTCAGTTATCAGCCTGTGTTACAGTGAATTACTTAAAAAGGAAATTGGTGGAACTATACGCTTCTATTAAATCATGATGAGGTGCGTATGTGTTTTTAGGCAACAAAGAAAATCTGTGGCTAACTTTACTGTGTCCTTGCGTTCCAGGAGTCTCAACCCATCTTTGCTGATTATTTTAACATTATTTTCGTCGTCTTTTTGTTATGATTTAAAATGTGCTCGCAACGAATCTGGTGGTACCGACGATTTACCGGTGACTGTAAGCTGTGTTGTTTTTGACCTGGTAATCAGGCCTGGTAAACCAATAACATCTATTAATGGAAACACTGATCTGGACGCATTGGAATCGTACAACGAATTGATAATCAGCCATCAAAAAGTTAAGTTCATACCCCCGAACATTGCCACTTTCTTTCCACAACTTGAAAAATTAGAAATTTCGAACTCAGGCCTGGAATGGATCGAAGAAGCCGATATTAACGAGTTCACAAGTTTGAGGGAACTGAATTTGGACAACAATAATCTCGCCATTCTCGTAAAAGGTTTATTCGCTTTCAATACCGAATTGGAGACTATAAGCATCCGCGATAATAAATTGATATTTGTGCATCATCGCATCTTTTACGATCTAACGAACTTGCAAACAATTGATTTAAACGGGAATTTATGCACAAAATCGTCTTACAAGCAACTTTATACCTCCGATAGACCCACCTTTCTGGCAGAAGACCCATACGGTAACAGGAGATACGTGGAAGATTTTCTGGAATCCAATTGCCAATCTTGGGAAGCCGCATACGACATCTACTACACAATGTCTACAGAATGGTACAGTGATTTACATTCGGAAAGCGACAAGCAGATTCAGGGATTAACACATCAATTGAAAACATGCGATCGAAATTTGGACGCTGCACTCACGAACTTTGAGCAACAAAAATCGTTGACTTCAAATATAATCTACATGAACAAACTCGACGATTTACCGGCAATCAATCTGAGTTGTGAGAATGAGCTTTGCGTCGCTGTTGACTTTAAAGTTTCCTTTGCGAACTCGTCAATTCAAAGTGAACTTTACAAAACGCAACGAATCATGTCTCTCAAAATTTACCAACAGCCGACTCTGTTTCTGCCACAGAATTTGGACGAACATTTCCCGAAGTTAATCAACTTGTCGGTAACGGAAAGTGGACTTTATGAAATCGATTTCACTGTTTTTGAAGGACTAGATTTATCGTCATTAAACTTAACCGGGAATAGAATACACGAAATTCCAGTCGATACTTTCGCAGACCTGAACAACTTGCAAGTACTCGATTTGTCATTTAACAAAATCAATTCGCTTTTCGACGATACTTTTACGAGTCTAAAGAGCCTTCAGCAACTGTATCTGAACAACAATTACCTAACTTCCATTCAAATTGAAATCGTCAGAAATTTGGAAAGTCTAACCGGCTTGTATTTGCAAGACAACCAACTGAAATTTATCGGTGCTACTGTTTTGACACCGTTAACTAGCTTGGAATCTGTTGATCTCTTAGGCAATGCATGCATCAATATGAGTCACCCGACATCATCCTTAGTAGATATTGAGGCAACGATTATCGACAATTGCATTGCACCGATTGAACTTAGCTGCAAATCTTATCGAATTGAAACCAACGAAAACGTCGAAAATATCAGTTACTGTAACGTTGAAGATCTGTTGATCGAGTATCCAAAAACGAAGATTTCGACGATTCGAAATAGAGAGCAAGAGCTACTCGAATCCGTCAAAATCTTCTTCGTCGACAGCCAGCCCATAAAATTTTTCCCCTTCCAATTATCGCAACACTTCCCCAATCTTAAACGAATTGCAATTCAACAATCCAATCTAACAGCTTTGCTTCCAACGGATTTTGATGGATTCCTGGCATTGACTGAAATAGTCATCAATAACAACAATCTGTCATCGATCAGCGGCGGGACTTTTGATACAGTTCCTCAGTTGGAACTATTGGATTTATCGTCAAACGGCATCACGACATTACCACAGGACATATTTGCCAGACTAACTCGTTTGCATACACTCAATCTGGCAGATAATCAGATCGTTCGATTCATGGCCGAATTTTTGCCACGAAAAAATGTCATCGACATATTCCGCATTGACCACAATCGATTGGAGTTCGTCGAGGCGAAAATTATCCGTTACATACGGAGAGCCAAGCTTATTGATTTTACCGGAAATGTTTGCATCGACATGCAATTCGATAAAATCGAAAGCAAACCCCGAACTTTGGCAGAGCTTTCTGGTGAAATTGACTTGAGTTGTTCGGCGAAGGATTAATTTGTGATAGTCATCGCAATGTGAATGAAAATCATGGGAAAATGGTAAACAAATCATGTAAGACAAGGATACGGTAATTTTGATAAAAATAAACTTTATATACTGATAGAATAGAAGACTGAACGTTTTGTTTGAATGGACCTTGTTGATAGATCCTAAAAGTTGAGAGGTACATCCTATTGAAAATATTTCCTAGTGGTCTGAGATCATCTCCGATTCTTTAATAATTAAATGTTTCATTTAACCTTTCACAAATAGTAAGTTTTACTATCGAATCTATTACTTCGTTTGATCAGAATGTTTTCAATAGATTGTCATTTCTAATCTTTTACTCAATTTTTACACTAGGTCACACCTTTTGGGCGGGTCAGGTCCCTTGACCGACAAATTTGACAAAAAAAAATTCTTGGAAACCATCGAGCGTAAGGTGGAATGATTTTTGTCCACTTTTTGAGCTCTCAATTATTCTTATTATTCTTATAAATTTTAAATTTTCAAGATTTTCAATCAACCTCAAATCATAAATAAAATATGACCCGTGTAGATTACGACCCTCGCTTCGCTCTGGCCGTAAACTTCCCACTCGTATGATCTGTCAATTATTCTGTTTGATTGCCTTTTTGTTACATCAGAGTAGATGGGAAGCTTGTTTTGTGAATGTGGAACGAGGACTTTTTCACGAAATAAAAGAGTGCGATAGATGTTCTTCTCTTACACTTTTGCGTAAAAATAGGAAGGCCCCCGGTACTTAATATACATTCACATGGTGACATGGTAATAAATGAACTTTATTAGTTTTTGGTTCATCGTTAAAAATAACTCAGTTTACCAATATTTCCGGTAAATTGGTACCAATTTCGACTCTATAATGGTAAAGGGATTTAAAATATTTGTAAAAGGAGAAATTTATTGGTTCACCGAGAAAAAGAATCCCTTGTTTTCCCATTCACAAAACCTTCAATCGTGAATAAAATGTCACGACTCGTGTGAATTACGGCCCTCGCTTCGCTCTGGCCGCAAACTTCACACTCGTCAAATTTTTACAATATTCTCTTTGATTCATTTAATTCCATGAATTTAAAAACAAGGCATCAGAACAGTCGGAGCGTTTGCTGCGACTTAGCCCCGTACGATCCGTAATCCTATTTCGTCCGTAACCATAATACGTCCGTAGCCGTAATACGCCCGGAACCCTAATACGTCTACAACCCTCTAATGCGTCTGTTACCAAAATGCAAGTCAAGTTGGGCATGGTCAAATTTACTGAAAGTGTTCATTTTTAAAATTGCGCATAGCGCAATTACGAAAGCCCGTACGAAGTACCTCTCAAATAAAACCAACAATTTACGACATTATTTTATAAACCCAAATTTTTTTGCCAACTTTCCATTGGGTATTCAATTACCTCTCAAATAAAACAAAAACTAGCAAAATCGGTTGAGATTTACTCGATTTATGTGCAAAAAGCACTTAGGGCCGAGTAGCGGCCTTAGTCCAAGGGCGCAAATTTGAAACTTTTTTTGCCATCATTCTATTCGGCATTCAATTATCTCTCAAATGAAACAAAAACTAGCAAAATCGGATGAGATTTACTCGATTTATGTGCAAGAAACACTTAGGGCCGAGTAGCGGCCTTAGTCCAAGGGCCCAAATTTGAAAAATTTTTCGCCACGTTCTTTTCGGTATTCAATTACCTTCCATAAAAAACCAAATCTAGCAAAATCGGATGAGATTTACTCGATTTATGTGCAAAAAACACTTAGGGCCGAGTAGCGGCCTTAGTCCAAGGGCCCAAATTTTAAACTTTTTTCGCCACGTTCTTTTCGGTATTCAATTACCTTCCATAAAAAACTAAATCTAGCAAAATCGGATGAGATTTACTCGATTTATGTGCAAAAAACACTTAGGGCCGAGTAGCGGCCTTAGTCCAAGGGCCCAAATTTGAAAAATTTTTCGCCACGTTCTTTTCGGTATTCAATTACCTTCCATAAAAAACCAAATCTAGCAAAATCGGATGAGATTTACTCGATTTATGTGCAAAAAACACTTAGGGCCGAGTAGCGGCCTTAGTCCAAGGGCCCAAATTTGAAAAATTTTTCGCCACGTTCTTTTCGGTATTCAATTACCTTCCATAAAAAACCAAATCTAGCAAAATCGGATGAGATTTACTCGATTTATGTGCAAAAAACACTTAGGGCCGAGTAGCGGCCTTAGTCCAAGGGCCCAAATTTTAAACTTTTTTCGCCACGTTCTTTTCGGTATTCAATTACCTTCCATAAAAAACTAAATCTAGCAAAATCGGATGAGATTTACTCGATTTATGTGCAAAAAACACTTAGGGCCGAGTAGCGGCCTTAGTCCAAGGGCCCAAATTTGAAACTTTTTTCGTCACGTTCTTTTCGGTATTCAGTTACCTTCCATAAAAAACTAAATCTAGCAAAATCGGATGAGATTTACTCGATTTATGAGCAAAAAACACTTAGGGCCGAGTAGCGGCCTTAGTCCAAGGGCCCAAATTTGAAACATTTTTTGCCATCATTCTATTCGGTATTCAATTATCTCTCAAATAAAACAAAATCTAGCAAAATCGGATGAGATTTACTCGATTTATGTGCAAAAAACACTTAGGGCCGAGTAGCGGCCTTAGTCCAAGGGCCCAAATTTGAAACTTTTTTCGCCACGTTCTTTTCGGTATTCAATTACCTTCCATAAAAAACTAAATCTGGCAAAATCGGATGAGATTTACTCGATTTATGTGGAAAAAACACTTAGGGCCGAGTAACGACCTTTGAGCCCTCCCAACAAGCTCGCGTTGCATCCTACACAAAAACAATGTTCAGCAACTTTGTTCTACTCGTCAATACCTTTCATTTGATATATCACAAGCAGCTATTACGTGCGTATTTCGGTAGATATCGTCGAAAGACTGAAAAACACCTATAGGGCCCTAGCTCTGGAAGGGCCGACCCTACCATGCCCATTTTCGAACTTGACCTTACTTTTGTCGATACCAATCGGGGAAAAAAAGAATTTTGAAAAAAGGTTGTGATTTGCTCAAGCTAGAGGGGTCACGGACGGACGGACGGACGGACGGACGGACGGACGGACGGACATTTTTAGCCCCGTACGAAGTACTGGGGGCTTATAAGATTAATATGCCGTTTGTAACACGTCGAATTGGAAGCAGACAGTAAGGGCAAAGCATTTGGTTATGTTCATAGATGACGAATCCGCAATAAAAAAAATGTCCGTCCGTCCGTCCGTCCGTCCGTGACCCCTCTAGCTTGAGTATATCACAAGCTTTTTTCAAAATTCTTTTTTTCCCCGATTGGTATCGACAAAAGTAAGGTCAAGTTCGAAAATGGGCATGGTAGGGTCGGCCCCTCCAGAGCTAGGGCCCTATAGGTGTTCTTCAGTCTTTCGACGATATCTACCGAAATACGCACGTAATAGCTGCTTGTGATATATCAAATGAAAGGTATTGACGAGTAGAACAAAGTTGCTGAACATTGTTTTTGTGTAGGATGCAACGCGAGCTTGTTGGGAGGGCTCAAAGGTCGTTACTCGGCCCTAAGTGTTTTTTCCACATAAATCGAGTAAATCTCATCCGATTTTGCTAGTTTTAGTTTTTTATGGAAGGTAATTGAATACCGAAAAGAACGTGACGAAAAAAGTTTCAAATTAGGGCCCTTGGACTAAGGCCGCTACTCGGCCCTAAGTGTTTTTTGCACATAAATCGAGTAAATCTCATCCGATTTTGCTAGTTTTTGTTTCATTTGAGAGATAATTGAATGCCGAATAGAATGATGGCGAAAAAAGTTTCAAATTTGGGCCCTTGGACTAAGGCCGCTACTCGGCCCTAAGTGTTTTTTGCACATAAATCGAGTAAATATCCTCCGTCTTTGCTAGATTTAGTTTTTTATGGAAGGTAATTGAATACTGAAAAGAACGTGGCGAAAAAAGTTTCAAATTTGGGCCCTTGGACTAAGGCCGCTACTCGGCCCTAAGTGTTTTTTGCACATAAATCGAGTAAATCTCATCCGATTTTGCTAGTTTTTGTTTCATTTGAGAGGTAATTGAATACCCAATGGAAAGTTGGCAAAAAATTTTGGGTTTCTAAAATAATGTCGTAAATTGTTGGTTTTATTTAAAAGGTACTTCGTACGGGCTTTCGTAATTGCGCTATGCGCAATTTTAAAAATGAACAGTTTCAGTAAATTTGAAAATGCCCAACTTGACTTGCATTTTGGTAACAGAAGCATTAGAGGGTTGTAAACGTATTACGGTTCCGGGCTTATTAGGGCTACGGACGTATTATGGTTGCGGACGAAATAGGATTACGGGTTGTACGGGGCTAAGTCGCAGCAAACGCTCCGACTGTTCTGATGCCTTGTTTTTATTGCGGATTCGTCATCTATGAACATAACCAAAAGCTTTGCCCTTACTGTCTGCTTCCAATTCGACGTGTTACAAACGGCATATTAATCTTATAAGCCCCCAGTACTTCGTACGGGGCTAAAAATCTTCAGAAATTAGTTGATATAATTCATCTTATATTGCCTGCAAAAATTTAACTTTTTTATTAAAATTTCTTACACTTTTTAATCAAAGTGTGCTAATTTGATAACAGGCATTTTGCCACGTAAGGTGTGGTTGTAAAGGGAGTAAAAAACTACCTCCTTGATAAATGACAAACAACTTGATAGTCAACTATCAAATTTGATAGTCAACTATCAAGTTGTTAGTCAACTTTTGTTAGTCAACTTTCAAATTTGTTAGTCAACTATCAAGTTGTTAGTCAACTATCAAATTTGTTCGTCAACTATCAAATTTGTTCGTCAACTACACTGATAGAAAAGTTAACGCGCTGGACGTGTACTGTACGTAGTGGACGTGTAAATTGGCTGGCAGACAGCTATTTTTGGATCGAACTTCGGGAACGTTTAGTACACGTGCACTGCGTCAGTAAACGTCCAGTACGTTTGCTCTGGTATCCGAAATAAAATGAAATTTTGATGTACATTATTTCGTCGAATTTCGTTCTTTTTAATTTTAATTTTTTTATTTTTCGTGTTTTTATTCATTTATATCGTAACTTTTTCTTAGATAAAAATTTTCTCCATGTTTGGTGCTGGGTTTGAACTGGGGACCTCTTGATCTCAAAGCGGCGCTTCAACCAATGTTGCAATTAAGACATACTACATTGATAGTTGTATTGTGAAGCGTTGGTAGAAGTAGGTAAACGTGGAGCACGTTTGCACACAAAGTACTTATACATGCTATACGTTTACTTACATGACACACATATGAAACTTTGAAAATATTTTTTTTATTCTAATTAGAACTATGGTATATGCCAATGACCTAATATCGAGAATCGTAATCGTAATTCCTTCTTCTTCTTTTTGCGTAATATTTCGATATTTCAACAGTATGAGATTGGAACTGAGGGAATAAAACGTTTTGAAATTTAAATGACTGAATTCATCTCATGTACGTAAAGGACTTGACATAGTTGCTATTAATATAAAATGCACAGTGTACGAATGTTAACGCACAACAAGTACGATCTTTTGACATCATACTTACCATGCGTATACAAACATCCTAAACGTGTGCTTTTCTCAAACGTGTTGGGCGTATGAGGTAATTTTGCGATGAAGTTACACATACCAAAATTTTACACATGTCCTACGTCGACTACACGCGTGAGATGTATGGCACACATATCGTACGTAAACTTACATACGACAGGTTTGCCATAGATACCCGACGCATACTATGCATAACAGAAGTATATCATACATATCCGAAGTACACCGCCAAAATCTTTTTTATCAGTGTATCAAGTTGTTAGTCAACTATCACATTTGTTAGTCAACTATCAAATTTGATAGTCAACTATCAAGTTGTTAGTCAACTATCAAGTTGTTAGTCAACTATCAAATTTGTTAGTCAACTATCAAGTTGTTAGCAAGAGATGTTTACACGTTAGAAGATGGGCATCGAATGATGAAATTATTCTTCCTTTCATCAAAGTAATCTTTTTTAATTGATCAACAGTATAAAATCCCGTTTTTCTCGGATAGCTTCCAGATCCTTAGTCCCCATCTTCGAACTTAGCCTCGGGATTTTAATTCCATGTATTTAAAAAAAAGAATCAACCAAATTGATTGAGAATTACTCAAGTTATCGTGCCCTCAACGATTTTTTGTTACCACAATAAACGTTTTTTATAGAATTTCATACATTTTCAATCACAGTGAACCTTTTTGTTACCCACATTTTTCGGTATTTTCTGGTTGAAGACCCTTATTTTTTAATATGCTGTGAGTGCAATTACCAGCAGTACCGGACATTTTAGACAGAAAATTCGTAAGACTTGACCTTCTGACCCGACTGCCGCAGGTGGATGCGCCTTGCCTAGACATTTTCCTTAGTGATAACCGTCTCAATATAGTTCATGTGACTGTTCTACTATAGAGTCTGAGTAAAAAATTAGCAAAGCTTTGCCATCGAAGCAAATGGATAACGGAAAATGTTGTGCAACTTATTCAAATCAAGCTCAAGCCCAGTTTTTGAATTTATTGCGAAATAAAATTGAATTCCTAACACAATAGTCATAGTCGAAGCAACACAATTAAAATATCTTTACATCTTTGTCGATGCCTTTAATTATACCATAAAACCAACCTCTCTCACTCTTGACTAGAATAAAATTAAAATACGAAAGATGATTGGGATTCAAATGGTGTAAGGTAACGCCGAGTGTGTACATACTTTTGGTGGATATGTAAATCTCGCAAAGTATAATCGAAATCATTTTTGTGTAACGGATCGAACGGCAAAGTGAATTTGAATGTGCAACGTAGCGATTTGAAATAGGCAAATACAATAAATCGTGCGCTGTAAAGCCGCGTCCTCAAATTTAATTTTTTTTTAATTTAAAATTTTTCTTTTAAACGTTGCGCGCCTACAACTTATCGCAACATCATAAAATTAATTTGTTTGAAACCCATTCTCGCTTTTTGGTTTTTCTTCTCTATTGACATAACAAACAAAACCAAACAGAAAAGAGTAACAAAACACATTTTTTAACACACCAAAAAAGTGTTCAGATCAGATACACAATCGTTTTGTCCTAATGACTTGAAGAATAAGACCATAACAGCAAATAGCATCACGGGAGAAGATGAACGAAAAATTCAAAATCTTCGCTTAATTTATTCAATATTTGGATAAATGTGATGTTGATGATGCCCACACTCGGACACTTTTAATAAATATTTTGTTTGTTATGGTCATTTAACTGACTACCAAATTTGTATACGATTTAGAAATGTATGTTCGCCACAAGAGCGTAATATTTTTCCCCCCGTGCCGTACATATTAATTTATAAACCAACGAGAATATGTCGAGTGTTACATCGAGAAAGTCAATTTATCATCTCGTTGACTCCTACACTTCCACCGAAATCGATCATAATTTTTGTCGTGAACATTTTTCATTCCGAAGAAAAGAAGATCTCTTTCTGTGGCTTGTGTGCTTTGTTTGTTCTCTCGGATGGATCGTTTTTTTGTTAGACAACATACCGAAAATTATAAATCGGAAGAAATTTATAAACAGAGCCGCATGCGACCGCGTCTCACCACTCACGCATAAATTACACTAATGCATGCGCATAATATTTAGATTTGTAGCGGAAATTGATTTTATGAATTTGTTCGAGTGTCTGTATATGGACAGTTTGAATGACCCATAGAGATCTCGGTTTTAGTTTATAATCTTCGTTTGGTTTGTAGCAGAAATTTGTAAGTGAAGACCTCACGCTTTTCTTCATTTTTCAGTTGATACAGTTAAAGACTATCTACAAGCTTGAAGAAATGATCTTTCGTAAACTGATGAAGTTTTTAGCCCCGTACGAAGTACGAAGGGGCTTATAGGATTACGATGCCGTGTGTAATTGATGGAATTCGAAGCAGACGGTAAGGGCAAAGTGTTTGCCTATGTTCATAGATGACGAATCCGCAATAAAAATTTGGGCCGTCTGTCCGTCTGTCTGTCACGTCGATATCTTGAGTAAATCAAATCCGATTTCAAAATTTTTTTTTTCCCTGAAAGATAGTCAAAATAGTGAGGCTAAGTTCGAAGATGGGCATATTCGGGTCAGCCCTTCGTGAGTTAGGGCCACCTAAGTGATTTAAGGTCTTTTGGTGATATTTATGGCAAAATAAACGATGGAAATGATAGGTATTGTCAATACCAATCCAGGAAAAAAAAGTTTTTTAAAATCGGGTGAGTGGACCGTGAGTTAGGGCCTTAGAAGTGAAAAGCTACTAAGGCCCTATGTGTATTTTACATAGAACTCAAGTAAATTTAATCCGTTTTTCGTAATTTTTGTTTCATTTGGAAGGTAATCGAACGCCGAATAGAAAGTTGTTGAAAAAAAAATTAAATTTGGGTCCTTGGACTAAGGCCACTACTAGGGCCCTATGCGTATTTTACATACAACTCGAGTAAATTTCATCCATTTTTCGTAATTTTTGTTTCATTTGAAAGATAATCTAACACCGAATAGAATGTTGTTGAAAAAAAATTAAATTTGGGTCCTCGGACTAAGGCCGCTACTAGGGCCCTATGCGTATTTTACATACAACTCGAGTAAATTTCATCCGTTTTTCGTAATTTTTGTTTCATTTGAAAGATAATCGAACACCGAATAGAATGTTGTTGAAAAAAAAATTAAATTTGGGTCCTTGGACTAAGGCCGTTACTAGGGCCCTATGTGTATTTTACATATAACTCGAGCAAATTTCATCCGTTTTTCGTAATTTTTGTTTCATTTGGAAGGTAATCAAAGGCCGAATAGAATGTTGTTGAAAAAAAAATAAATTTGGGTCCTCGGACTAAGGCCGCTACTAGGGCCCTATGTGTATTTTACATATAACTCGAGCAAATTTCATCCGTTTTTCGTATTTTTTGTTTGTATTTGGAAGGTAATCAAAGGCCGAATAGAATGTAGTTGAAAAAAAAAATAAATTTGGATCCTCGGACTGAGGCCGATACTAGGCCCTATGTGTATTTATACTCAATAAATTAAAATTTTAGGGCTATTTGAAATTTTTGTTTTATTTGAAAGGAACGTCGTACGGGGCTTCGTAATTGCGCTATGCGCAATTTCTAAGATGTACACATTACATAATAATTTTACTTTAACTACTTTAACCGGCGCATAGGCTTACGGTCAAAGTAGGGTGACAGACGCACTAGGGTCACGTACGCAATAGATATACGGGTTTGTACGGGGCTCAGTCGCAGCAAACGCTCCGACTGTTCTGACGGCTCGTTTATTTTATATAACAAGCATTTCAAATCAATTATATATCAATCGAAATAAAAGATTTCTTCCAATTTCCCTTGCAGCGTTTGTTATTGAGATGGCAACCGAGGTTTCAAATATTGCTTTTACCTTTTTTCTCCTGTAGTCAGATGAATGAGTTTTCCTAATTTATCGATGTTGACAGCTTCCTTACACCATCGGACGCTGCACGGCTTGCGAAACTGCCTGTACTTAACGAAGATGAATGAACATATGTAGGAGCAAGTGTATCACGAATTGTTGCGTCCCATACAAACATTTTCTCGTTACTCCATGGCATTAAAGTAACTCCATCTGCCCTTTTTCCATTCTCTCTAAAAAGTGGTGGTTCGAATTTCGAAGGAAAGTTAGTAGACTGTGTAGAATATTGTCGAAATCGCTATGACGGGGAAGGCGGAGAACACATGTATTGAAAAAACATTTTAAGATCGATTAATCATCTGCTATCGACATCGATGACATAAAACCAATAACCGGAGGTTAACTTGATCTTATATTATAAAATGACTGACTGCTAAAACAAATGAAGTAAAAGATTTTGTATAAAGAACTATGGTATGATTTCATCAAACGAAGTAACAGATTTAACAATTCTATCGAGATATGTTGGCAATTCTTTTGTTAAATTACATGCCTATGCACGGTAAAGTGCACTTTACATCACTGTTTGTGACAGGGAAAATGCACTTACCGTCCACAAACATGTCAAATGTGTTGCGTCACTGCTTGTAAATGCTTGTTTAGGCACGTGTGATTACTCCACTCGCCTTCGGCTCGTTCACCAAACCTCACACTTGTAAACAAATATTTACAAACAGTGACGTAACATACTATGAAAAACATCCTATTCGAACTTCTTCAATTAGAATCTTTTACTTTGTTAGTCCAAAGTTTATCCTCGATTTTTTCGGTGGTTACATCGGCCCGAACATATAGTGTTGCATGGACGATAGCGGAATTTTATCAAACGCTTGTCGCGTATTCGTGTATTTGATAGCAAATGTTTTCTACCGTTCGTAAAAGTTTAAAGGAGTTGAATTTCAAGTATGCCGAACGCATTTGACAATAAGACAATTAGGTTAGGAAATTTTAACGTCAAAGAAAATTAAACGAATGGTCGCCATACTATCGATAGCAGCTTAAAATCTCTAAAAAAAAGTTTAAGAATTCCTGAAAGTAATTGAAAATCCATGAAAATTCTCGGAAAAATGCAGATAACATGGCGATTAGATTAGGTGGCCAGTTGCATCTTTTTTGCCAGATGTGAATGGATTGTGATGGCAATTTCAAATTCAGATCCAATAAATTGCAAATTTTTCTTTAAAATACTTTCAGCCGACACAAACTGGCTGTGCAACTTTCTCGTGTGGCATCTTCACTATGGAATGCAATGCACAAGAACAAAACGTGTATGAATCTTGGGATTTGTTTTTTTTTTCGTTACCTTTTTGTTTCATGTGTAGTGTGTGCTAAGTGCATATAACCGTCGTTGAGTGGTACTTTTTTCTTATTATTATTTTTTCGTTCCGAGTTGTTTCAGTTGTTGAATGGTTTTTTCATTCGTTCGTTCGTTCAAGAGTTTAGTTATGTTGCGCTTCTCGATATTTCTTGTATCAAATGGTTTTGAGTGAAGAAGAAGAACAACAAGACGGGGAAAAAAACTTGAAGAAGAAGAATTTGTTACCTTTATATACCGATATGTGTGCGCATTCAAAGTTAACATATTTCTTCTGGATAATCGCAAATTTTCGTACCTTATGAGCAATTTGTGTTTCATCTTTTGCTTTCTTTTATTTATTTATTCGCTGTTGGATTCTTTCGAGGTTTAGTGGATTATAAATCTTTCGGTTTTGCTGGGCTTACTGAAGACAGATTCTTTTCAATTTTTTTTTATTTCTTGCGAAATTCCACAGTTTTATTGGTAAAAGGAGACGCATATAATGGGTGCACCATGACTAATGTGTGTAAGAATATATTTGTTTTAAGTGGAGTTCTTCTATAGAGTTTTACGTATTTCGGCTTCGGAGGGTCAGTGGAGTCAAAAATTGTAATAGGCATTGAGATAGGTAAGAATTAAGCTGCCATCACTGCAGAGAGTTGATTCACCACACTATCGTAGCAGAACGTATCGGTGTTAGCGAATCTCGCGCCGCGTCATTCACAATAACCCACAAAGTGACATCTTCCTTATACAAAATGTGTCAAAATATGAATTATTGTGAATGACGCGGCGCGAGATTCCTAGCAACCGAACGTATCTTCAAATCGCAGAACGTATTGAATATTGCAAAAAGTTTCCATTGAATTTCAGTAAGGGAGTAGGAGGGCCGTGTTAAACCAGCTTTACAGAAGCTTCACTACACATGTGTTCGCACACGCAATTTTTCTTACATTTCGGCTTATGATTCGCTAAATGTGCTAGGCGATAAGACTTCGATCAAAATCCGTCAAAGCGTGTGTATCTTGATAGGGTTGGGATAGATAAGAGTTTAGAGAATGACAGTGGTTGTTTGTAGAAGCCATTCACTATCCATTCATAGCCTCAAAAAGCACATCCAACTGTAATTTCTGTTCACTTTCTAACTGTTACCTTTTTGAACATTTTTAATCTTAGAGTCGACAGTCGCCTGAAGAAATGATGTCGAATCGATACACAGACGTAAGGTACATTGAGCGTTGTAATTATTTTCACGGATCAACTTCCACATCAATGCTTTACAATTCCTCAATCTTTTACTTCTTTGTTTAATGGATCACCTAGTTCAATATAAGAATCTTTTACTTCATTTGTTAGAACATACATTTTAAGATATAAACAAACTCAGCCAGACTTATCCCTTATTTTGTATTGTCGTTCTCGATACCAAATGATTCATATTTTGTCTAGCTTTCTTCCAGCAGTGGACAATCAAGCTAGTATCGACAAAGATGTTCATGGAAAGTTGAAAGATCGCGGAATACTTATCTGTGAACAGCCTGCAAAGTCCGATCGTTGAAGGCACTTTGGGTGCGTAAAATATCGTCACACAAATGCCACCTATAAATCATCATTTATGGTTCGCGGTCGCACTGACAAACACGTACATCTCATTCTCCCATTCCATTTCAATTCGAAATAAGACATGGATTAATTACGTTTGCCCAAATTTGTATTCCAAAGTGATCATATTGGACAATGGCAAATTATAAGGTAAACGAAACGAAACGAAAAATAAAAAATGTTTTTTCTCGGTTGTATTATTAGAGGACCAGCGGATTGAATGAAATTGTTAGTTTCACTGTTTTGTTGTTACGTTTTGTTTGGATACTCAAATTCAGTTATGTACACACATCAGTCGCACAGATGGAAGAATATAATATCGAGGTTAGTGGGCGGACATAAGACGTATGGAGTTGAAATTGAAGAAAGAACGAACAACAAAAATACTTTTGTCCAGCACACAAAAATGGAAAATAAAAATTAAATGAAATGATATGTTGATACGTTGATGGACCGTTGGGATATTATGGAATTCAAATTTTCGTCGAAATGAACCTGCATTTTAATGAAATCCACACTATCTATACCACAGTTGGTATGCCCTTCAGTTTGAGATATTTTGAATTGTTTTAAACTTTGTATGATGTGTGTCTGCATGGTCTGGTCAATTTCGGTTGATGTAGGTGACTTAATAACCGCTCTGGTTCGGTAATGACTACTGCTGTAATATCTAGATGTCTAGATACATTACTGGATTACGCAAAGTGGTTTTATGTGTACTGTTGACGTTGGCTTATGTTCAAGATTTCTACCTTTGTCGAAAACGAACATTAAAGTCCGCAATGTTGTATCGATCTCCATCTTACGATTCCTGATTTACAGTTGTCTATTCTTAATATTCCTCTCAATTACATTTCCCCCACTTGTCTTAGTTCCTGTCGTGCCCAGACTGGTCCTACTAGCGATGCCTGGTGGGCGTTTTCATTTTTTTATGAAAGTTTGAATTTTTGCGCGCTTTTTGATATTTTTTACATGCATCGACTGGTTATCCTTTTGGTATCGTGTTCAGTCCCGGTTCCCACTAGATTTATATGAAATTCATATTATGAATATATCCTTAGTAATACCTAGCTAGTTGAGTTAGTGCAGTGAGTGCTAGACAGTGTAGTAAAATATAGAGATGTTCTAATCTGGTTCCCTATTTTTAACGTAAATTTCGTTTGGAAAATGTATCTCCTAGATATTCTTGAGCAGTCTAACAATGAAGAAGTGGCTATGCCCATACCAATAAGATTTCAGTTTTGTTTCTTCTTCTTCCTTAAAATTTCTCTTTATTATCGTTCTATAATAATAGCTTCGTTTCTTACTATCGATGCTCGAATGTAAAAGACGACACACATCCGCAACGGGCCTAACTGACTGAATGACAATACAAACGATGCACAAGACATATAACACTTAGTACGACGGTAGAACGAAAGATGTCGCTCGTAGATGTTATCTAAACCACAAACCAATAAACCGATTCAATTTATTGTTATTGTGGAAAATCTGATTGACAGAATCATAACGTTGCGGTTAAAATTCGAACCTACGAACTGTCAACTAGAAAATTCAATGCGAGTTATTGGTCAACACGCTACGCTATTCGTTCATGATTGGTGGCACGTTTGCCTTTTTTCTACAATAGTTTGACAGTATGTTGACCGATAGCATTGAGTTTTTGAGTGAGGTTTTCAAACTCAGCCGCAGGTAGATCTGAACCGATTGTCAGATTTCTAATCAAAGGCGAAGCAGCTTGAAACGGTTCAAGTTTAGTCAAGTTGAGTGCGGAATTTTCTGGAAAAGCATTTTTGTGAGAACCGCTGTTATATCGCTGCTAGTTCATCAAAGATGGCACCAGGTTTTTCGCTTAACTTACCATTGGTAGAGTAAAATATTTCGGTATTGAAAGGACCTCAATGAGTAGAACCATAAGCAGGCGAAACTTAGTATCAGTAATGATGTAGCTTCAAACCCTTTGTGGGTTGATAGGGACCATTATTATGATTAGATGATTACTGCCAGATAAAGTTGAAAAGAAAAGTGTGGTCGTGTATTTTTGAAAAGTTTTTAATATTTTGGAAATTGTTACTTTTGCAATTCTGTACATTCATTTCATATAATAATTACACAAAAAATTCTAAATAATTTTTACAATAAATATTTCACAAAAAATATATATTACAATTGTCTGCCATTTAGTTTACTAGTATTATAATTTACGTTTTTAAATTCCGTTTTCTTCATTATTTTTATTTTGCGGTTTTTGTTTTGTTTACAATTATTTTCATTTCATTCAATATTGTTCGCATTGATTTTGCTGCCCCCAAAAAACAGTTATGGTTTGAACAATGTCATTTGGGGGTGTTCGAGGGATCGTGTAGAGTTTAAGTACAAATTCAAAATTTAAAATAAGGTAGAAAAGTTAGGTTGAAAAACGAGTGCTAAGAAGAATGGGTGATTTAAATTCATTTTACATTTTTATTCCACACATCAGCTATTCACATTGCTATATACATTATGCATGTGCGTGAATAATAGTATGTATATCGCATGTGGATATTGCATGTGGAACATGTGGATATTGTATGTAGAACATGTGGATTAAAAACGTTTGAAAGTGTCACTTCTTCATTTTCTCACACTGTATCAAAAAATGAGTTCTCTTTAACTGAAAGAACCTCTTTAAAATCGGCTCTCGAATTGATTACATTCTTTTACATATATTAACGTCATACAGCTGAACGGTTGAATGGGGAGGAACATCGAACACTTAAAATCAATTTTAATATTAAATGAGAGAAATTAATTAATTAGAATAAATTATCAATATTTTGTCAGTCAAAAATTTGTCGATTGGATTTAATTTGGAGAACGACGGCGACGGAGAAAATGAATTTTATGCTTTTCTTTGTCGTCGAAGGGTTAAAAGCAATCGATGAATTTAATTTAAAAAAAATGCGAAAAGAAGAAGTCGTAAAATGTAAAATAAATTTATTAAAACTAAAAATATTTACACATTTTTCGTATTTGTTATTTTCACTTGATTATATTTCGATTTTTTTGACTTAGTTTCAAATTTTTTATTTTTCATTTTTTGTAACATTTCTCTCGAGTTTTCAATTTAATTTTTTTTCGTAAAATTTATTGACGCCATAAGTCCGCTGAATATTCAAAATGAAACGCGACAAGTCGTAAACAAACGCCGCGTTGACTCATGACATTCTCATATCATATTACGTTGAAATTCATTTTTCAATTCATTTCGTTCATCCACTGATTCGTCAAAAATTTCAAATACTGAATCGAACTTACGACGTCAAATTACTTCCGAAGAGAAATGCACCTTACTAATTATACTTCCTTGTTTAACTCTCTGAACGGTTTTTGCTTTCCTATCTCGCACATTTAATAACTTACTTTACTTAAATCTTATTCATATAAAGTTCTTTTTTTGATCACAATTATTATTATTCGCTAATTTTTATCATCCACTTCGCCGTTTCATATCCATTCTTCATCTGTATATCGTTTATGTGTTGCTTAAAATAAATTTTTCTTTTCTTTTAATTTAACTTAAAATTTTCTTTTTGATAAATCAAAATGTGAATCTTTGTTGTTTTTTGGAATCCATTCAATCTACAGAGAATTGAAGATTTAGAAAGAAAATGGTTTCATATTATGGTGGAAAGTGTCCCGACAATTGTTTTCAAATAACTTGAAAATGATGTCAAAAGGGGATGAGACGTCGGAAAAAAATAATTAATTCATCTAAGGATGAGACGACAATTTACAGAAGAGGACATCAAATTTTGACAAGATTTTAAGATTTTAGAAGGTCTATGGAAGAATATGGTTGATTCTCACAATTTCTTCGTAAGAAAATTTTTTAAGAAAAAGAAAGTGAAGAGCAACACTTGGACTATTATTCCTTAGAGCTTCTACGATCGATGAGAGATAATTTTGATATAATTTGACTGGACAGTAGAAATGAAATTTAGGGATTTCCTTGGTAGTCGCGTCCCTTGCGTCAATCCTATCGGTTTACGTTTTTCGAGCTTTTCAGCTATCATACGTGATGGGGAATGACAATTTGCGGAACAAATTTTCGTTTTCGAAAATCGACTTTTCGAGTACATTTTTGTGGAATGGAGCCAAATTTTCTGACACAAGCGCCTGGCCGTTCGACTCAATTGATTTAAGACTAGAATTTGACGAATGACTGTTGTGAAGGGATCAAAGTCCATAATTCATTGTAAGAACCGTTAAATCAACAACATCAACAAAAAAATCGAAAAATTTCATGTTCTTTATAATTCACTATAGTTCATTATGTCCCAACTGAAAATAAAAGGTTTTTTTTCACAAAACTTTACTAAAGGGCAAAGGACAACGAAAATCTTGAACCACAAGTGACATCATCTTCGCACTGTTTCTCTTCTTCTCTGCAGAAATGGCAAAGAGGAAGAAACACCGTTAATCCCAATCGAACAAACACTTTCCACGAAAAATTAAAAATTAAAAACAAAAAATATGGAAAAGGCGAACACAATCAATTCTGCACGGCAGAACCGAAATTTGTGCGATAATAGTGTCTCCTCAATCTGTAGCTGACTGATCTCCGTTATTTTATTGGTGTTACATTCCATCATTCCGATTCACTTGGACGTTTCATCGGAAAAGTTTCTATCTACAAAATTCGGTTGTTTTACACTTAATTAGACTGGCTACACATTTCGTAATTAGGGTTCTTTGCGTGTTTTTTTTTTATTTAAAAAGAATAGGATTTTCCGGTCGATAATTTAATTTTTTTTATTAAAAGATAAAAATTGAAATCAAGGGTTGGGTGTTACTGTTCTTCAAAATGTTTTCACCATTCCAAAAAAAATTGTAAATTTCTCCCAGCTGCCTTTCTTAAATTTCAAATCAAAGTTTCCCGCTTCTTATTCACTTCGTCTTGAGTCAAATATTGAGATCCAGTATGTCAAGAAATTATCCATATTCCTTGGCGAGGTTGACTAACCACTAGAAACGCCCGATTTTTCAACTTCAATTTTCATCTTAAATTTTTTTATTTTTCAATTTTTTCTTTCATCAAAATTTTCTTTATCAATAAATTAAGTCCTTCTACCCCAGGTATGCGGGGTATAATAAATTCACAATTATTATTTTGTTGTTTTTTTTTACATGTGGCAGAGATTGTTTTGTGTATAAATAGTTGGTTTGCTTGTCGAATTGTTACACAGAAAACGTTTTTGTTTTGTTTTCGTTATCAATTTCTTGTTGTGAGACACAATTTCTAAATTATTTTCCTGTTTAAATATTATTGTAAGAGTGTGGTGACATGCACTAAAACATTCACAGAACTGGCCGTGACTTATCTTTGATTTTTTGTTTGTTTGTTTCTGTTCTTAAATTTTCTTTTTCTCTTAAATAAAGTTTAAATTACCGTAACATTAATAAATAAATTACAAAAAACAGAATTTCCTTACTTTTCTTTCCTTTCCAGTCTTTTCGTCTTCTTCTCCATCTGAGAACCGAGCTCTGTGTGTCTTTTACAATCAATAAATTAAGTTCATCCGACCCTAATATGTCGTCTAACATTTATAATCACACGGTACTCAGACCCTTAGCTGCACACCAAGAAAGAAAAACGTCGACAAACGAAAAGAAAAACGAGAAACGGAAAATTAATTAATTAATTACACAGCACTACATATGCGGATACAGTCCGCAATCCCTTTGCGTCGACGACCACCGTTGACTGCTACAAAACGACGAGTCCCCACTCATCGCACTACCATTCAACGCACTGCCGCCCACCACCGATATCCGTTTATTGTCGAACGAATACTCTTTGGGCAGTATCTGCGAAGCACGATGCATCAGCGACGGATCGGTGTTCAGTTGCTTCTGCGACCGTGCTCGCTGCAACGGCGGTATATTTTGCTGGACACAACAGTCGCTGGTCGTATCGCTGTACGTGGACGTTGCATAGATGCTGGTATTCAGAAAGCAATCGTCAACGCTGGCCGAACTGGATATGTTGTTGACGCCCTTGTCCCATTTGTTTTTGATGACAATCGGATTGGCACTGTCGAATTGGAGCCCGGTGCTGGCGCTACGTTTTGACGATAAAATTGCGTTGCCGTGGTGTAGATTGGCGGACGCATTTTGTTCGTTTTGTTTCCGCGCTTCGGCATCGTCCTTTTCTTTAGCATTTTTTCGTCGATTTTTGATGCACAGAACACAGGCGGCTGCTATCATTGCAATCAATGGCACGAACACCGATGATATAATGATGACAACAATTTGTACATTACTTAGTCCTTCACTGCGACCGCTGTGTGCTTCGTGATGTGTCGTCGATATTAGCGTCGAATCATAATTGTCAGGATACGCTTCGTCTTCACATTCGACACCACGATAACCTCCCGGGCAAACGCATTGGAAACTGTTGACTCGATTGACGCAGGTGCCACCGTTTTTGCATGGTCGTGAAATGCATTCGTCAATATCGATGCTGCAGTCTTTGCCGGTGAAACCGGGACGGCAAACGCACCGATAGTCGTTGTTTAAATTGATGCACGAGCCACCATTTGCGCATGGTTTCGTTAAACAAAGGTCAACTTTATTGGCGCAATTCGAACCAATGTATCCTGGAACACACTGACAGCGAAACTGATTGACCAGATCGACACAAGTGCCGCCATTTAGACAAGGATTCCCTTGACAATCGTCAATATTCTCTTCACATCGTTTGCCAGCAAATCCTGACGGGCAGGCACACTTAAACATACCATCTCCACTGGTACATGTGCCGCCATTTTCGCATGGATTCGGGGTACATTCGTCAATCTGCAGCTCACATACCGTTCCACTGTAGCCGTTCGGACATTGACACTTAAACCCCAATCTCGTATCCTTACAATTACCATGCAAACAAGGCTTGTCCGCACACGTGACCGTCTTCGCCTCGCAATGTTGTCCCATCCATCCTTTCCGGCATTCACATCGGTACGATTGATTGGACGTTTCCTCGAAGCAAACGCCACCATTCAAGCAGGGGGCATATTTACATTCACTGATTTTGATCTCACAGTCCTGTCCGCGATAGCCCGGCAAACACTGGCACGTATACGATCCCTGGCCGGTATTGAAACATGTTCCGTTATTTTGGCATGGTCGGTGATTGGTGCAATAGTTTAAGTCTTGATTGCAGAACAGACCGCCCCATCCTTCGTTACAGTTGCATTCCCATTTGGTTTGACAAGTGCCGTGCACACAGCCCGGATACGGTTCACATTCGTCGCACAGTGCACCTTTCCATCCCGTGTGACATCTGAAATGGGAAAGAGTTTGATATTAGTTTTTGCGTTGCAGTAGGACAGCCAGTAAGACTATGTAGGATTTCTTAATAAATTGACTAATCTTTGTTAAGACACACCGGCATACATTTGCTCATAATCAAATCAGAAAATAAAATCAACGTCAACACTCGATCAGACACATACCGAACAGAGATTAATATCTCCCATCATAACATGGTAAGAACATGAATGAAGTGTAAATATTTAATTAAACGAAATGTTAAATTCGAAAATATTACTTGTGCATACAAATCGACTGCATTAAAGACCGAAAAAAAAACGGCACCATTGAGAGAGAAGTGAGATTATTCATATACGGTCGATTGAAGAAAAAAAAGGAAGAAAAGAAAATTAAAAAAGACCAACAACGAACCAACAACAGAGAAAAAAAGAACTGAAATGAGTTTTGTTATGTCACAAAATATGAGATCGGTTTCGTAGGCTGCAATTGTGTCGTTTTACGTATCAATGAGGGTATATATAATGATGCTGTTATGTGTCTATACAGCTCAATGGTATGCATTAGTTTACTAGAGTAATATATATCAAGCCATCATCATTCATATTTTTTCCATTTTTTTTTTCTTCTCTTCATACATATTGTGTGCGAGTCGTTAATTTATTCTGTGAGTTATGTTAAGCGCACCATATGAGCGTGAGAAATTATTGGAAAAATATTTTTGTAGTTCAGTTAAAATATAAGTGTCTTCAGGGCCTTGGTGCGAACGTTTATAATGTTGTGAAATAATATACATTTCACATTGCCGAATGAATGTATGATTGAGTCAGTTACTCATTCCATGGTGGTTTGCTTTCGCATTTTATTCGGTGTTAAATTCTTAGAGACAAAGTCATCGCTTGTACCATGTTCAGCGAACTCTTTTTTTTTCGCGTGAAAAAATCTACAACTTCCAATGATCCAATGTTCGGAATAAATTAAACAATTTGATGAGAACAAGGAAACGGTGTTGTAATGATGCGAAACATTGAAGATGAATCATTGATGGAAATGTGATTTTAAACTTTTTGGGCTGGTTAAATCGGTGACCGGTAACCGGACACGAATAACACCATTTTCGGTGTAACCATTTCTGGGAATAATATTTGGTTTTACCACTAACATTTATGTATGTTATGGCCTTAAACAACGCGCACATTACTTTAAATTGTGAATTAATGCCCTGTGGATAATTTATTATGCAATAAATGTCACGGGAAATACGAGCCGTACATTTAATTGATTGATGTTTACGATATAATTTGTTGGCTCTGTACATTGGTGATTTAAATAATAACGCAATTTCTAGAATAGAAATTTACTTGAGCGACTACTTGTCCATCGGTCAAATTTAGCCAGGCAAACTATTACAGAAAAAAACTTCAGGTTTGAATAGTTTTACTGGGAGAATTCACGGAATGATGTGCTGATGACGAAGATGGTAAGTAGTATCGCTAAATGGGACTAGCCGTGGAGGGTAGGTATAGACTAGGTATTACAAAAATGCGGATTCGGCGAGGGGAAAGAGAGTCAAAAGTCTTGAAAGTCGAGTGGATGCCTCAGTGGAAAGATTTCTTTGACTTTTCTGGAACGATTAATCATCTGTTTCTGTTATCGACAGTAACAGCAATAAGCGATTACCTGGGATAAATGTGGTCTGAATCATGAATTATGGTTGGGAAAACGTTTTTCCATATTATCTCAAGTTTCACATGCTTTCCTAAAATTTGCAGATCTTTCCCCTACTTTTCCCAATTTTTATTTTCGGAAAAATTTAGGAAAATATCGAAAAATTTCTGAAATTTCGGAAATATTAGGAAAAAGTTTTCCCGAAACTACTAACCGGTTCTGATATTAGTATGGTTAAGTAAATGAAGTCCTAGATTCTTGTGTTTGAGTTTACTTTAAACAAAAGAAGTAACACATTTAGAGATTTTTTACTGTTGAAAGTGTAGTGTTTCAAGGAATTTCTTCTAAAGATATCTATTTCTCATTCCATTCGTTATAGCCCTCCCTACAATGTTAGCTACCGAAATTCCATTCATTACAGAAAGTTGTAAAAGTTGGTAATCGATTATGACTTTAAACCAAACGTCTGCGACTGGTGCAGATTATCTTTACAAATGGTGATTAAACCATAAAATCGTTGAATTTAATTTTGAGTTTAAGGAGCAATTGAATTGGATGCTTTTTTCTGCAAGAGATTATGAATTTATCAGAAAGTATTAAGTGCTGATGGTGTACCTTTCAGGTGTATATTAACGTATTAACAGACCTGTTGTATTGCTAACGGCCGAAGAATTAAATTTACTTTTAAGTTTAAACCATTTTCATGGAATAAACGATAAAAAAAATTGTGAATGAAATGTAAGTAGTTTAACTTTTAAATAATTTTTTTTCTTTTAAATTTATAATTTCATTTTATCAAAATAATAAAAAAAAAACTTTTTTTTTCTTTAATATTTACTATTCAACAAGCATATGAGTTACGGGACATTATGTACGGAATATACAATGCATTCCCACACATTACAATTTAATCTTTTATAAAATTTTTAAATTTTTTTTCTTTTCTTTCTTTCTTTCTTCATTCTTTTAGTTATAATAATGTAAAGCTCACTTTTGTACATATGAACGAAGTGAGAAAAAAAAAACCGAAAGAAAGAAAATTCGTAGTAAAAATGCCACAGTTTTGTTACTCTTGTGTTCGCATTATGCATAAATATTAAAATATGAAATTGATGATGGAACGAGGAAATGTTGACTCGGGGTTCTGGTGTGAGTGTTGAAGTGGAGGCAATAGGAATATTATTGTAATATTGAATTTGAAGACATTTTATCATTATAAAATTTAAAATGGAAATGTATGATCTATACATTACGGAACGATTGTGTCTAACGCTACAGAAAGAACATTTATCAAAAAATAACACAGAAAAGAAAAGACAACGAGACACGAAGAGTGAACAAAACAATTTTTTTCTTCAAACTTAAAAGCATCTACAATGCGTTGGATTTTTCAAGTGGATGTATTTAAATATCCATTTAAGATGTGGATGGTGTCCCCAAATGAAATTGAACGATCATTAATTTAACAATGTAACCGAATGGTACTTGTCGTCGTCCGTCGGTGTACACACGATCATGCCGCAATAAAAGTTGTTGATGTTTCTTGACTTGAGATATGATTATTTATCGAGAAAATAGTTTTTTTTTTCGAAAAGAATTTACAAGATGAAATTAAACGGAAAGTGTTATGGTCAATGGCTTATTTCTAATGTATCATCCGAACCGACGACATTATACACTCAACTCTCATATATAGTTTCTTGATTTATTTCTGGAGAAAGGTATAGATGATGTACGTTGTACATATCATCATCATTTTGCAATACTGATGCGATGAGAAATTAATTTGATTGTCAAGTTGAATGTTTTTTTTCGATATATTTAAACGTAAAGTGTTAGACATATTGCGAATTGAGTTGAGAGAGTCGTCGTCACGATATGGGTCTACATCAACAAAATGTAGAGGTAAATTGTTGTTTTTGGTACACCTTTTCAATAAATAAATGGCGTTTATTGTAACGTGTTGCCCCAGGTTAAATACACACTGTCTCTGGTTGATGCGAGATTTTTTTTTGTTGTTGGCTTTATGAAGCATCGCACAAATAATGAATGATGACTGTTTTGATTTACTTTGTCAGCTGGTACAACGGAACATAATTTTCACTTTTTCCACAGAACGTTGGACACACAATCGTAATTAAACGTAAGTGGTTGCCATAAGTGACTTAACTACAATTTAATGACTCGAACAAACAGACTTTGTAAATTTTATTGCAAGATGATGGAATCTCTTGCTAGTTGGATGAATGCGGCCGGTTGAACATGGTAGAGAAACGGAATTATGACCGAAATCGGAAGAGGAACAGTCTTAATGGTGAGAGACGATATGGAGAGAATACTGATTGTGGACTACAATTAATTTGATAATTCAGTTGTCTTCATCAGGATATTTTACATGGTCTAGTCGTACATGCGGAGCAATGGAAGCAATAGAGTGGACTGCACCTCACCTAAGAAAATTCCCGAGGTCATAATCAACAAGACAATATTTGATGCGTTTTTGCATTCATCAATTGGTCGGGGTGGTCGGGGTGTAGCACATACTTTAATAGAGGTCTCGTCTCTTGGTATAACTTTCAACTTTTGAATGTATACATTCAGTCACGACAGAACAGGGCCCATTTCTAGACCTTTACCATCAAAAATTATTATCGTCACCCTGTCCATTATGCCATGCCACAACCACACAAAACGACTAGAAACGATTTATCAAAGCGCAAGTAAGAAAAAGAAGAAAAAAAAAAGATTTTCAATCATGAACTCGTTGTGTATTTTTACAAGTACAATTCGATACAATATTGACTTCGCGCCTCGTGGGAAATACCTTTAGAAGAGGCGTGTCAATTGAACATCGCGCCGCGCAATTTAATAAGGCTGATGGTGTGTATAAATTCATTCCAAATCAAAGAAATATCTCTCTCTACATTTTGTATGTGTACACATTATAATGTATAAGCATTCGGTGCAAGTTATGCTCGTTTTTCTTTTCCATATAAACAAAAAAAAAATTATTGCAAAGCCGCGCGGAGTTATATTGTAATATTATCGAGAAAGAAAAAATTAAATTCTTTTCGGATGATTTTCGGATTATGCATAACGATACATTGTCTTTCAATAAATAAATAATAAAATCATAAGACATGATCGTATCGAACGGAGGGTACATTTTATTGTTTGTTATTAAAGAGAGCGTATACCAATGCATATTTAGAGAAGGGAACGATCACCATTTGATTTGGTGGATTTGTTGAGAAGATATGGTGACTGAGGAGAAGAATAAGATATAATGTCCATGGTAGAGTTATGAATGGTGTGTACGTTTTCTTGGATTTTAATTTCTGTTTTTTTTTTTAATGAACAAAAGGTATATGGACGGTTATAACTTACATGCATTCATTCGGATTGGTGCAATGCCCGTGTTGGTCGTCACAGCCTGGTAAGCAGCGTGCTGAAAGAAAGAAAAATAAAATGATGAAAAAAACCTTATTAATTATCAAGACTGCATACAAAGTATGGTAAATTATAATCTCGTGCATGATTTAAAAAAAAATTAAATTTTTTATTTGTTATGGATGTGGACGTCGGCATATTATATGCGGGCCAAAATTAACTTTATTTATAACACAGCAAAAAACAACATTGAAAATTGGGTCTAGTCTCTCCTCCGTTTTTTTTTTCTCGCTGTGATATCTACTACAGTCAGGTATATGCATTGCACACACCGATCAAAATTTTTATCGGTACGTCAGTGAAATTGGAATTAATTCCAACTGCTCTTTGGGCATGAAAAATGCTGGCTGATCGCATGGTTACTGGTATAGTGTAATAAACAATATTTTTATGTAAAAAAACACACTCAAGGATACAATGAGCAGTCACTCGAAAAGTATTTATAAAAAACAAAACAAAATTAATAAAAAGAATCGTAAGAATTACATAAAATGTGGAATTATATTAAGAAATCATTTTTTTATGAATCTTGTTCAACACAGTGCTTTTGTTTTATACTTCCAATGCTTGGTTAATTTGTTATTGTAGTCGCTATAATATATCACGCCTCAGAGAATATTACCATTTTGCAGTAGAATTGGTACATCGAACATTTTGCACATAATTCTTCTGTTACTTAATTTGGACAAAATTTTTATTAATTGTACAGCTCAGTTAATGCTGATTGAAACGGCGAATCATTTTCTATCGACACCGACGACACCAATATTAGATGAGATCTAGGTTGAGTGTTCTCTGATATAGCCAAATTTGTGATACAATTTTTGAAGTAATAGATTTTCTGTCAGTCACTTGGAGAAAAATTTACTCAAATGAAGTAATAGATTACACTGTTTTGCGATACTCTTGTAGTTCTAAAAGTTCGAAGTATTCGAGTAAGTATATGCCGTCACAGTACGCATAATTGGGATGATGTGTGACTTTGCATATGAATAGTGGTTTCGTTGAGAATGACCTGAACTGCCCCATCTGTCAACACTTCCGTTGTTTTGAATTCAATTTTTAATTTCCTGTCGTTCAATATTAAATTGAAGAATTAAAAGAAAAAATTAAATCCAACTAAGGCAAAGGATAAAATCAAATTATTGTAACCAATTTCTCCTTCTCCACCGTTCGATGCTTTTCGACACACATCCGATTATCATCCAAATATTACGTGCTCATGTGCTTATCTCCATGAGAATGGATTTTATTTTTTCCACCCAACGTTCTACCATTCAACATTTGATTCGAAAGGAAGTAGAGTGAAGGAAAAAAAACCTGTTTTTTTTCGGGTGCAATAAAAGGGAGGATGTGTAACTTAAAATCGTAATACGTGACACAATGATTGGATTAACATTTTTTTTTTGTATAGAATGGATTACGATCTAAGAAATAAATAGACCCGCAGACAAATCCAACTTTTTATTTAGACGAAACATTTTCTTCAACAAAACGAGGCTGTTATAGAGATGATTAATTTGCTCCGAGCTCACTATCAGATGTAATCATAACAACTATTTATAGTCTGCGCACACACAATTTTTGTATCAGATAAACATTTGAGTTATTGGAATATTTAGCGCTTTTTATGAGCATTCTGATGTTGCGTTCAAGTAAAAAAAAAATGTTTTAAGTTTCGCGTATAATGTGGTGGATAATGAAGACTTTCTACGATTAATTGTTAATAAAATGTCGTACTGGAAACCGCACGTCGTGGATTACCGTACGAGACAATTTATTTCGATCACAAAATCCATAAATCACAAAACGCAGAAGCTTTTTTTATTCCGTTCCTTTCCGTGCGGTTTTTAGGACGATTTCATTTTCACAATCGAAAGTCCAAAAAAATATAGGTTACCACCACTATAATCGCCGCGCCTTCACCGTTATGTGAATTAAATCTATCATCATCATCATCATAACCGTCTAAGTGGTAGCTGTTTAACCTTCGGGCGTATAAATATGGGAAAAGACACCGAAAATAAGTTTGATCATCTCACCGGTTCGGAAGAACATTTTATTTTACGTTTTTATCGCACGGTATTAACTCTTCACCATCGGGCATGGAGGAAGGTCAGTTGAAGAAATGAGAAGAGAAAGAAAAAAAAGGGGAAAAAAAGAAATCAGCACCGGACGCTAAAACAGTCCTCCTGGGCATCTTTGAATTAATTTTTTTTTCGTATTCCAACCACAACAAAAAAATGTTTTGTTCAACCAAAAATAACAAACGGATCACCGAGAGGCTAGTAACTGTGTAGATATATGCATGTACTGTACTGGTACAGCATAACATCATTCGCAGCTTTTATATGTAACACAATCGAATAAATGAATTTCTTTCGTTTCGTTTTTTTTTTGCTCTGCCGTCTCTTCTTTTAATATTCAATCAAAAGTTATAATCTGAATTGTCTGATTTTTAAAACCGCGTACAATTGACGATGGTTTTATAACCTTAACCCGATGGAATTTTTATGAATGGAATGGATTGAATTCATGAGATATAGATACATTGTGTGCGGCGGTTGTATACGCTTTTTTTTCTCGATTCACTGAGAAGTTTACATTTTGAAAATGTTATGACATGTGAATAATAGTCAATTTTAACGATTTAATATTCAGAAATTGTATCACAAATTGGTAACATGTAATTTTGAGCGTTTTTTTTTCTTCGTATTATTTGGGTGAGATGTTGGTTAACACATCAGAAAAGACAAGACACACACAAAACGGCGAATAAAGTATAGATAGACACAGATCTGAAAAAAAACCAGCGCGGAATTAATAACACAAATTTGTTTAGAATCTCATTTGGTAAATGGGAACACAATGAATTTTTTTCGAGTTTTTTTTTTCTCTTCGTCTTCACTACTTCTTATTCGATTGAAGAAATATAAATTATTATTTTAATGGTAAATTGTTGATTAAAGGAATTTAATGTATTGCTTTAAAGAGGCGTGTAGTCACAGTTATGGAATTGATATATGCTCATTTCATTGTTTACGGTTGGAAAATGGTGTTTTTTGTACGAAGCTTTCTAAAATTAAGATTTTGTTTTTCGTTGTTGTAATTTTTACGTAATTTGAATTTGATTAGTGTTGTGAAAAGTTTGCTCGATTTCGATCATGTATTGCTAAAGTCGGGTCAGGTTGGTGTGATTTGCAAGTTTTATTATAATTGAATAAAGGTTACTTTCTCGGGAAAGTCAACGGAACCTATTTTTAAGAATTAAATTCTTCAAAATCCCCTAAAATTCCTAGAAAAAAAATTCCTATTCGAAGGACAGTGAACGTTTGGAAAGTATTTCAGATAAAATCTAGAGTTTCCCTAAGTCACAGGCAAAGTAAAACGAAAAGGAGAAGTCTGCGAAAGATGAAGAAAATGGACAAAACAACCTATCTATGTAGCAAAGTAACGGAAGCTTTGCAGAGTGAGACGAATGAGTCATAATGCAAAATTTTCATCCGTTCTATTACTAAAGACAAAAGAAAAGTTTGGATTATATTCATCTAGTGAATGATCTTAACACCGATGAACACCAATGAAAGTGTAAAACAGGCATGGTCTATTGTCCGCCCGGAGGACATAAAAATTTTCGTACTTAAACGCACTCATTTTCATATTATTTTGACATAAAATGTGAGTGCGTTTAAGACGAATTCGCCGATCGACCATATTTGTTCTAGACTTTCATTGATGAACACTAACTACCAGGTATGGTCTAATGTCACCGCAGAGGACATAAAGATTTTAAAAACGGATTTAAACGCACTCATTTCCATATTATTTTGACATGAATCGTTCGATTTTGACTTGAAATGTATATTAATTGCTTAAAATTGTCAATGTCTGGGAAGGCTTCTTATCCGAAAATCTGTAACGAGCTAGGAACAATCTTCCAACATCTTTGTCAGACAAACTTCTCTGATTCTCAATATCGTTGAGAACACACACACACCATAAACACCAACCATTTAGCATCAATCAATGGCACGAAACAAGAACATTCAGATGAAAATGAAAATAGGCCTCGGGCAAGTTTTTACGATTAATTTTTTTTATTTTTTCTGGAAGCTCAGAAGTATATATATGATGTGCTATGTGCACAACATTGGCTGAAACGGTGGGAATTTTGCATTTTGTGATGGTAAATTTTTTCTTAATTTTTTATTTTTATTTTGGTTGAGATTTTCTTCGTGTAAAATCGATGTTCGGATGGTTGTTTAAATGAAGAAAAAAAAACAAATAAAATGTATAACGTTACGACACTGACCTTCAGCGCGACTTATAATATGGAATATATTGGATGTCGGACGGGCGGAACAATAACAAAACCGATCACCAAAAATCATTATTTATCAAATGGCGAAACCGAAAAAAAAATGCCACGAAATTAATAACAAAACGCGAAAACAACGGATGTTCAAAGTGTATTCGTTTTCGTTTTATCCATTATTTATTTATTGATGCGTTATGATCTGATGCATAAATTAAGCCAGACAAAAACTAATTAAGAAAACTATAACCAAAGAACATAAATTAAGCAAAACCGAAAAATAATAATTGAATGGAACGGAACAGAAAAAAGAATCATTTTTATTCAAAGAACCAAGGCACTCTATTAACCGAAAAAAATGTTATTTTTTTCCTCTTCTCTTCGTGGTGTTTTAAATGGAATTGGCGCAAGGTGCCACTTTACACATATATTCGAAATAACAACAAAATAAAAATTGGTTATGGGGCCATATCACCTCTTGTTTTCCATATCCAGTATAGAATAACTGCATGAAACTCATGAAACAGATATTAAGCGCGCACGAGCACACGAGACTGGAAATGTAATAATAATAATAAAAAAAAAAAATATCGTCAAACATGAGGGACAGCTGAAGAAACGGATTGGTGTATTTTGTTAATGTCGACTCGAATAAAATAATGTTTACAATAAACAACATAGAGAGAGAACGGACCAAAAACACGTTGTGTCGCCCGTTTTGTTCGATTTTATATTTTTAAAACTCTGTGGAAGTTACGTTGTTTATACTTTAATTACCATTGTTGACTGCCAGTGTTGTTGTTGTTATTTTTTTTCGTACACTTAAATTATGTAAAAATGGAAAGAGTGAGAGAGAATGAGTACCAGAGAAGAAATAATTGTAAATATTGTGCAGCTGCAAAGACCGAATTATAATTTAATACTCCATTCTTGATTGGCAATTTGTTTGATTGTTCAAAAGAAAGAGTTTGAAATTAAAAATCAATGTAGAAGGTAAGTATATAATCCATATAGTCGAGATAAGCCGATATTATAATAGAAAAAAAAAGAGTTTCACTGACCTGTTCCATTAAAGAAACAAAATAACCGACTGCAAATTGAGTTTCTTTTTTAATTAAAATTTTTATCGAAAGAACGGAATCGAGACTTTACAAAGCGAGAATCAAATAATAATAAGCATCTCTCGTTAACAATTAAAAGAACGGGACATCGCTGGTGTATATTTCGGCATTAATATCGCGTTCCACGTAAAAATCTATTTTCTTTTTAAATACGAAAAAAAAAAAATTTGTTTCTTTTTCTGCTTAATTCGGAACAATTGCAATTGAAAACAAATTTTTTTTGTGTGTGTCTGAGTAAAACCAAAATTAAATTGAAATATTCAATTAATCGTATCGCATTTAATCCGATCGCGCACGTATTTATTCTTACCAGAGCATGCGCAAACAATTAATCAAAAAAAAAGTCAAAGAAAAAAAATTGGAAACGAACGAAAAAAGAACGCAAACACATTAAATCGTACTTAATATCCACTAAAATAACAAAAAAGAAATGAAACAAAAACGTAAGAAAATAGAATAATACGAACGAAAAAAAACTGTTAATTTTAATACACAATTTCTCAGTTGATGGTTTGTTTGTTCGCGAAGACGAGTCCATATCAATTTATAAAGTATAACAAGAAGTGCTGGACGAAGAATACAAAACAAAAAAAAATGAATGAAAAATAAAACAAACGCTCACCAACCAACAGCGACGAAATAGATCTTTTAAACTGAGTATTTACCGGACTGAATGGGAATCTGGTGTAATGTTGTTTTGTTTAGACTGGTAATACCAAGTGAATATAAAATTGTTAAAGAATGAAATCTTAATGATACGCTTCGTTGTTATATTACTTTTCAGACCAACGATTCTTTTTCACTCGGATTGTTGAATAGATCCGAAGATTCGAATAATAGTAAAAACGCAACGAAAAAAAAAATCAATTTTCAACTCTTTTGTACAAACAAAATAATTTTTTTCTTTCTTCAAATTTCAATTAAAAATCTTTTCATATTGAAACGTCCACCACCACAAACGGTAAAAACAAATTCAATCAAAAAAACTCACCTTTGTCACAATAATCACCTTCCCAACCGGATAAACAAATGCGTTCGCCCGTCGCTGAACATGTGTAATGGCCGAAACCGTCTTCCCTCGGCCGACACAAATTCGCACACCGATCACCATAATAATGAGCGTCACATGTAACACGGAAGGCATACTGTACGGTTGATTGGACCGATTCATTCGAGTCTTCTGTCCATTCAGACGATACGGCCAGTACACGTTGTATGGATGAACGGGATATTAAAACATCTGGAAATGAAAATTGATAAAAAAAATATTAATTTATTAATCGAAATATGATAGGGGTGATGCGAGAGCGGTACTGAGTATACAAGCATCAGGGTCACACCGAAAATGGATTCGAATTCGAGGAATTGGAACACGATTTGGTAGTGATATGTGGGACTGACTTTTTTGTTGATTCCAAAACAAAATTGAATTCAAATTTTGAAGGACTCAGTCTTCGATTGTAACTGGCGCAACCAGTGAGAAAAAACGTTTTGTATTTTCTTATTACAATATCATTTGAAGACGTTGTTTCTTCATCGTCTTCTCACTTGAATTTATTATAAAAGAAGAAAAAGAGAATGTGTGGTCATTGTGCTATTAATTGGTTGGGAACATTAACCATGACTACACCAAAACGTAAGTCGATCAGAATCGTCTTCCTCTACCAGCACAACGTTCGAGAGATGAGTTGAGTGGTAACTGTTTCATGTCATGAGATGTTAATGGTAATATAGAATTTATGTTTTGTTCTGCACTAGTATTTCATGCACTTTACATTACATTATCGTGCATAAGCGCTGCACTACGAATTACTTTGTGGGCAACATAAATCATCATTTTGATAAGATTTATGGAAGTGAATTTACTGGTCTTGTGTAGAAATTTGTAGAGAAACTGTGCGCTGGCTGGTTCATATTGTAAAATACAGATCGACTTCCTGACATATGAAATATCTCTATTTTTGACACTCGGTTTATTTCTCGTTGGAATTTTTATTAAGTTTACGGTTAAATGATCGGCAACAATTTTTTAATTTTGCGATATATATTCGTAGCAAACACAGACAGACACACAGAGACCAACGTTTATTAATTTAAATTTTTTTTCCGTAAAAACCAATTTCAAACCCAATAAATTAAACCAACAATCCAAACCAAAAAAAAAAAACGAAGGAGGAAAATACCATTCCCAAAATAAAAATTCACCTGGCCGGTATATACACAGCCTTCGAAAAAATTAATTACAATTCAAATTGGTTCGTGTGGATATTTACGAACGGAACAGTAAAAATAAAGCCGAATAAAAAAATGAAGACCAACCGAAAAATGATGGAACGCACACACCATCCATCCATTTACATATTTTTTTAATTAAATTATAATTTATCTATGAATTATTTTACTCGTTGCCATATATTGGCCATATTAACCGTTCGGTTGGTTTAATCATTTTTTTTCGAAAAAAAAAAAAAATCTTTAATTAATGAATGCACTGCATACGTGCGCCATTTTTCATTTTTTTTTTATTTTTCAATTTCTTTTCTGTTTTGTGCATTTTAAATTTCAAAATTTGTTTCATAATCCACGAGAAGGAAACATTAATTACTCAGACTGAAAATAAATTACATAAAATACAAGAAAGCAGACACAGTCGTTTCCATACCGACTCGCTCACTCTCTACAATGTTATGCATTTATTCACTGCACATACCTGGATATTTCAAATCAAAAAGTTAAATTCAATTTTCTATTCTTCACTCAACGTTTAAGGTATCAAATGAGAATAGTCTGAAATTAACGAGTCAATCAAATGTTTCGACACTGTAGGGGATATAGTTCAACCAATTAAACGATATGGGGTACGAGCCAAATTGTTGTTCTCATTAAATCTTGTTTTTAATTCAATTAACAATTTGAACGCCTGTGGCACATAAAATATAGCAGTCAGTCGGTAGTCTGGATAAATCTCCATTTCTACTCCAATTTACTGCATCGAAAGTGCACTACTCAGGTGTATTATCAGATGCAGATGCATTTTATCCTTTAAATTGATATATAGTTGAATAGAGATAATAATGTAATCAAATCGATCATATAAATCCATTCTGCTCCATTTCATGTCTTACTGTGCATTAACTAATAGTTCCCATACAGCCAGACATTATAATCCATTCCACAATGTGCATTTTACACAAAATACATTATATCCCAAACACCGCACATTATTTATTGTTATTCGTGGTGCGCTGCTTTGGCAAATATAACATCTCTCGCAGAGAGACCTTAACGCGACTACACCGTTTAGTGGTGATAAATGAAATTTCGCAAGTTCATCAGACACTTTTCTTTCATCGATATATTTTCAACGCAATTGGGTATGTGTGTTGGTTGGTTGGATGGAAACGAATTAATAAAAAAAATTATGCCCATACAATACAATCAACAACCAACCAACCAACAACAAAAAAACGAACGAAAAACCAATTTTATGAACACAAGAAAAGTGCACCAATATCAGAACTTGTATTGCACTCGGTGTGTATACAACAAAACCGTACTAAAAAAAAAGAGAGAACTGCAGGTGTTTTGATCAGGTTCGATTTAAGGTTGTTGCGTTTTTCGATTTTTTTTTTATTTTAACTTCATTTCGTTGTTATTTATCGTACATATAAAACTGAAATGATGAAAAATTTTCGTAAAAGATAAAAAGAGTTCTTTGCACAAATGGATATACGTTTACAACAGTTGAAAGAGGTTTCTTTTGCAGAAATATAAAAGTTGTCTTGTAAATTACATTCTGTAGTATGTTCCTTGTGTAATGTGTGTGGCTTAACGATATGCACCGGAGATGGTGATGCATGGGTATAAGTCATGAGGTGTACATTTATATATATACGCGCTACCCATTTCACGATAATATATTTTTACAAATGTGTGGCATATTGAGGATTTTTTCGTTAAAAAAAACGAGGAGAAAAAAAATGTAATTTGTACGAACGGATGTGTGTACGAAAAGTGCATTTATTGCAGCGCTGGGAGTTAGAAATATTTTTTTATTATTATTTCGAATTCCATTTCATTAATAGCCGTTCAATGTCAAAATGTATACGTGTGTGTAGATGCACTTTTCGTGCATATTATACATATCTGACTGGATATATGCCTGTCTCTATATATGTGTAACAAACGTTCCGCTTGAATGAGACCTGGATTATATAGTTCCCATGGTTTGTTGGTTTATTTTTCTCTTCTTTATTAAATGTAAATCTCAACAGATTCGTTTTTCTGTTAATTTTATGTCAAAAAATTTGGGTTGAATGTTTTTCAGGCAAAGGAATTTAAGCTGGTCATGTTCGTTGACTTAAAATAAATAAATTCATTTGAAATGTGATAGGGGTAGAAGAGTTGCAGCATAGTACTTAAAATACCAACGACGACACCAAATGTTCTTCGACAGCCCAGGCTTTTGATGTGCCACAAAATATATCTTTTAGTCTCATCGATTACTGAAACAATCAAAACAGATGTAAAAGTACAGGGACGAAGCCAGCACACAACGACATACCCTTGTGTACGTTTTAAGACGTTACAACAACAACAAAAATTGTCATTGTTTCGCACAATAGCTTCGAACAATCAATTATTATCCTAAGACGAAGCATATGCAACGACTATTCATCTAACACTCCCAACCCAAACGGGCTGCAACAATAACAGACCGTAATGCATTTCTTAAAATTGAACGAAACTCCGAAATGGGCGAAGAATATTTTTCTTTTTAACAAAATTGTTTGCTATAATAACAAGAGATCTATTGAATTCGAACATTTTTAATGGCTATGCACGTATGCGACGGTGTAGAAATCCAGTTATCCTGCAGCGATTGACTCCAAGGCCGAGAAAGGTAAATACAGTACCGGTGACATTGCGACACACAATTTAATATATTTTTCTATTATATAAGACCGAGGAGGTTTAAAGTTTAAAAAAAAATGTTTTTTGAAAAGAAGAAAAAATTTCATTTCCAAAATTGTATTTTATTGTCATCGTCATACCTTTGAGAGACATTGAAAGATCGTTCGAATGCCAATGGAACGAAGGAACATCAAGAAATTCTTAATATTTCGTTGGATGAACTCGGTGATATTCTTTTTTGTTTGTTCGGTTTTAGTTTTCACATGCAAAATTTACATCCAGTTACAAAGTGATCGCAAGAAGATTTTTATTTTCATTGGACTTAAACAACCGCTGTACAACGACATGTTCAGTGAAAAAAAAAATGTTGAAAACGAGTCAAAAAACAAGAGTATCAGAAAATTGTTAAATATCTGCAATAAATCGTTGTGTCGTTTACGATTTGTGTATGGATTTTTGTTCTGTTTGAAAGGATGAAACGAATGAAATAAAAATAAAAAAAAAATTGTTTGATTATCCTCTCTCTTCGACAGTGAATTCCACAGCAAGATTACGAGATGCATTGAACGAAATGGTTTTTTTTTCCTGAATAAAATAAACACCAAAGGAAATGTACATTTTATGCACACTCGACCGGCTGGAAATTTTGTGTGCAAGTACACAACAACCATTTTACGCAATAAAAATGTGAAAAGGATTGAATTCCGAGTTCGGTTTTTAATGTATTCGCTGTTTGTGAGGTAAACGGAATGCATGTTTTGCATATTACATTTGATTGAATGTGGCAGGAGAGAACGTATAACAGGATTTATTTACATGTTTGGTGGACAAGGAGTGGTTTGTTGTTAGTTTTCTTTTCTTTCTTTTTTTCGACCATTTACACCTGGATAGTAACTTGATATTGTGATGTGCCACGATGTTTTTTCAAATATTTTACTTTTTGCGAAAAATGTTGGATGGGTGAGAAAAGGGGGAATTTAGTTTCGCGTTCTCTGTTTTTTTTTTGAAATCGATAAAATATTTTTGGCTTTAGGTCATTGGGTTCGGTATTTGGTGCGGCTTCGCTACATTCGTTTCAAGCCTTAAAATATTGTAATGTTTCGTGTACAAAAAAAAAATAATTAAAAATATTCGATCCTCAAATCCATGTTACATAAAACGAATGTCTTCCACAGAACCAAAAATAAATTAACTTTGACGAAGACGAGCGAAGAAGAAAAAAGATTCAGGTAAAAAATCCACACAATTTGTGAGGTTGAAAAAATAAAATAAAAATTATTGAAATTCAAAGAACAATCTTCGGATGGATTTCAACTGTATTCTTTTCATAAACAGCTGTCAGCCGAACAACAAAAGGTTTCTGTGTACCTTCTTGCACCGTTTTCTCATGGAGAAATACATTTTCAAATTCATCGTCACAAAGATACCAAAATCATTTTCATTCCTTTTGAATTCGAATTTTACTTCAACCGAAAATCAGAATACATCTTCCTCCGACCATGTGTACACCCCGGTAGAAATACCTACATATATTTAAAATACAGTCAGAGTCGTGTCGCACTGTAACGAATTTCACGAATTTAAATGTCAGAACTCTCTAGTTGAACTTTGTCTCTGACGGGTTTTTTTTTTCGCACGCACAAAACGATGACTTTTTGTTTGTTTAACACAAACGATTACAAGGAAATCATGTCAGTTTAGTCAAAGATTTACTTTGTGTATAATGTCTCCCATCTTTCTATATATGGAGGGGACCTCTATACGGCAAAGAGAGTCGTCTTAAGCAAACAACTCATGACATTTTTACCATTTGCATTCATTGAATTATAAATTACATTCCGCAACATTCGCATGCTTAGCTGAACATACAGAATCCAACGGTTAAAATCAAACTTTTAGACAAACAAAAAAGAAGTGATGGGTCGTATGCTGAACATGGGATGACGGATGTTTTCATTTTCATTTAAAGTTTCACTTCAGACAAAAATGCTGATCAAATGGGCTATATAAACAACTAGACTCACTCATGCTACTAATGCAGACGGACAGAATTTTAATTAAGAGATGACCATGAACAAAAGGCGAAAACAAAATGCTCCATCCATAATTGCAATCCATTCTGATTAATGAAAGAGGAGTCGGAGGAGGTGGAATTAATAATTTTGCATTCATTATATGGTGGCTACTATCTTCTTCTGCAATATTTTCAAACCGAACCACGGTCATGAAAATGATGAAGAAAAAAATAGTTCAGCGAAAAAAGAGGTGCTCAGAGCCAATACAACACACGATCCGTAAAATATATATGTTTTATATGTGCAGAGTGAGAAGAATCTTCGTCCGATCGTCAGTTCATTTCTGTTGGTTTTCTTCTTTTCTACATATCCTCCCGAAGAATGTTCAATTAACGAGTCAATATGGTTGTGTGTTGTTTGGTCGGATATGCATCGTCTTCTATTACATTTTTGTTGTTTCGTTTAAATGATGAACACAAAAAAACTTCTAGACTTTTAATCAAAATTGTGGAACGCCTTCCAATCTTTTTCGTTCAGCGTTGATTTAGTGGATTTACAAGCGAAGAAAAACAGAAAAACTACGAGAAGAAGAAGCAGAACAAAAACCTGCAACGATTCACAAGTTCAAGTAATTTATTATGATTATGTGCGGTTGATGGAATATAAATGCAAATAAATTTCTTAACCGAATGAAAACAATAAATGTTAAGACATTAGGACTGGAAGCGATCAGAAATCCCCCCCAACGGAAATACATATGGAAAAATTGTGTAATTAGTCAGTCAGTTGGCTCTCATTCGCGTCGTTTATTCGAAAAATGAAAAATCGTTTCCAACAAATCAAATCATCTTCGAACGTAAGACTGATTGAGTGTGGTGCATTCAAACGAAAATGATTCTCATTAAATAGACATTACGTTTTACGCTACATCAACTGGATGAATAGTCCACAAAAGGTTTTCGATTTAAAAAGAATTTAAGGAAGACAAAAAAAATCCATCGCCTCCGTTGAGGATATACAGACTGGAAATATCATACACACATAAAGGACGATTTCTGCCACTTCCGGTCTCGGTGGCGTACAGATTGTATGTACGAACGAACATAAACCGTACAACAACTGAACGAAGAAAAAAAAACAATTTTCGTTTGAATCATTATATCATCATAAGGTATATGTATAGATAAAACAGTGCCAAGAGACCGGAAACTCGACGTAACAGAAATTGTAAGACAGTTTTTTTTTCACTCTTCGTTCAAGTCTCTCGAGTTTTTTTTTTGTTATGTTTAACTTTACGTATATACGTCATACGATGCAGGCAAGTAGCATAACAATAACTGAAGCGAAAAAGAAGAAGGGTTGGTACCATATTCGCTATTGCTGCTGACATGTTGAAGAAAGAAAACCGGCTGTGAGTTTAAAACTTACAAAAATATAAATACAAAAACACTGGCGAGGAGACAAAAAGAGATAGGCGAGGAGTAAAACTTCCATCATCATTCATGGTTTTGATTCCGGATGACGGAATTTGCATAATTTTTGAATCAAAAAACGAAATTATTATTTCGTTCAGTGTATGGTCGATGTTCGTTTTCTTGTGCAGAGACAGAGAGCGAAAACATGGCAAAGAAATGAATGGAAACGACAACGTTCTTAACCGATAACCATGAAAGATTTTTCAGAATTATTTTGTATGCTTCGGAGATGCGATTTATGGTTGGTAGACTTTACGTAAATAACAAATGTTCGGTTTTGTTGTTCGGCTAGGAAGTAGTTTGTTTTTAATGGACTGGAATGGATTCAGTTTTTGGGGAAGCGAAGCGTGCAGTTCTTCATCATTTTCAATATTTTTTTTCAATTTTTCGCGACTCTATGTTTGTATTCCTAGCTAAGACGACGCGACAGATCAAAGCGATTACACCATTCACTTCTCGAATAAATGTTTTTTTTAATATGCGAAAGGTTTTATTAAATATTAGGCGGCCACGCCAAAAAATAATACCAAATCATCATCATGTTCACGACACACTATACACACAGTCTCACATATATGTAACATTTAAACAAATAATAATCCCAAACATTCCAAAAACAAGACTTTCTCAAATATCGCTTCTCATCGATGTATCGAACAACCGAACAAAACATTTTGTAAAGTTTCGATTTCTCAACCCACAACATATTACTCGACATATCGATTAAGTAATGCATCTCCGTATGCATACATATACAACGCAAAACAACTAACAAAAAGTAAGTTGTACCGTGAACAAAAAAACAAAACAAAAATGAATTGGAGAAGAATCGAAACAAAAAAGCGCACCACTCCGTTTGTATCGATAAATTATCAAAATAAAATGTTAGGTTACTCACCAGGTGATCGTGATGTTGTTTCATTCGATTTGTGCCATGCCTCGATGATGAGTGTAAACGTTCCCTGTAACAAAAAACAAACAATTATGATCAGATCCAACTCATTTTTAAAGACATAATTTCGCACACCTAAAATAATTTCAATAAAAAAAAACCCCAGCGCGAATCGTAACTCTGTCTAACGATGTAATTTTCTAACAGTGCTGTACCCGTCCGTCTAGATAAATATGCATTATACACCCGTGCAGCCAAAAGTGCAGTTATTCGAGTTTGTTAAGTCACAGACATCTTGCGATGATTTATTTCCCCATCACAGTTGATATATTGAATGTGTCAATAGAAACTTATGCACGTAATAATCGTACTCAATTTTAACATCACCAGCACCACACAGCGCCGTCGTACCCAAAATGACAAGTGTGTGTTTGGCGTGTTTAAGATATTTCTGATTTTCCGATCGAAATGCACTGAAACTGAAGTGCTGTGGGTGGATTGCTAGTGACAGTCCAAAGAAGTCGTTTATCGTTTTTATGAAATTATCACTTAACGTGAACACACAAGTGTTGTGTTTATCTCCCCTCAACGGAATTAATAGAGAAATGGAGATTGATGGTTTGATGGTATATGGTGCGTTGGTTAAGCACACGCAACCTGTTAATGGAAATATTTATTTATTTTTATCAAAAAATTCATATTTTTCACTCAAACTGCTTCCTACTGATGGTTCTGACGAAGTTCCTTCGTGACAAAAAAAAAATGGAAAATTCGTACATCTGATTGACTCTATTATCGTAATGGTCAATTGGGTGTTACATTATGGAATCATTAAGCAGTTAAACTGATAGAAATTGAATTGATTTCCCATATTCCCGTCAATGTCAATAAAAAGCTAATTGGCCGTGAAATAAAATCAAATACCATTTGAGCCACCCAGTAGACCCCCAGACCAAAACGAATATAAAACGTTTTTCTCGACACATTTAATGTATAGAGTCTGTACAATTTCCTGCGTGGTTTTGTTGCTGTTATATAATGTCACAAACACACACCACACTGACGATAAAGGTACACGAAACAAATCTAAACAATAAATTGAAAAAAAAATCGAAACAAACGAAATATCGAATTGAGACTGCAGTATAAAATGCAATTATTCACAGAGATTTAAAAATGCTGTGAGTGTGTTTGATACATTTGTCGACTGTGCATTTCCATTGTGGATTTTTTTTTAATGCCGTACACGCGGTGGTTACACTCAAATGGAGCCCATTTTTCGATTTAGTTTGCTTTTTTGTTTGCTTAATGGTAAAACAAATGAGCTGCTTCATTGGAACCATATCAATAAAATCACCGAAGAAAATTGAAAATGAAAAATTAAATTTAATTGAAAATTGGTCTATATGCAACCATGGATGCAATGTATAAATTTGTGGTCTGAGGGTCTGTGTGGGTGCACTGTGCACTGAAGAATATTCGGTACGATTCATGAGGAATTATTCTATTAGACATTGGAAGGATGAAGATGTGGGAGACATTCGTTTAATTTAATTAAAATTGTCGGGGTGGACTAATAAAGTCCTTAGCTGATCCGCTGGTCCATTCGATTATGATTCTACCAATAAAGTCGAATGTTAATGGTATGGGCTGTGATTTCTTAGTCTGATAGTCTGAGTGTTTCAGAAACATTCAATTGCTACCTACAGTCTACAATACACTCCAAGGGACTTGACAACTTTCTCAGAATGTTTTCTCTTCTGCAAGTCACTGGACAAGTCGGTTTCGATTTTTCTTTATTTTTTACGAATGGAAACATCAAAACAAATCTGACGGCAATGAATTGCGTCTAGAGCACGATTAACGCTTTGTTGTTTGAGGCGATCAAACACTTCTACAGACCAATCGAAAATAAAAAATTTTGTGCTTGAAATTAACGATAGAAGAAGACGGGAGAAACAAAAACAGAAATCTTTTTTTGAAAATATATGTCAAATGAACTAATGTTACATATCCACAATTAAACCACAGAAGACGACCAAGGAACAGATGAAATAAATGAGCAATAATCAAACCGAACACTAAACATCTGTGCCAAAATAGTTATTTTTAACGATAAACTTTCAACTTTAGTCAATTTCCATGAGCAAAAAAGTCATAGAAAAAAAGAGTTGTCACAGTTGGAGGGCATAAATAACATCGCTTGAACAGTGTGTCTCATTCTCCACCGAGACAAAAAAAAACCGACACCACACAAACTTCATACACCACCATCGCATATGATAATTGTCATGAATGACTTTGAGAATGATTTCAATTCAGTTCTCTGTGATGGTTATAGTACCATTTGTACTTGAATTTAATTAGACGCAAACCGAGAGCGTCTTGAACGATTTCATTATGTCGCCGGTTTGAAAATTTGACCTATACCAAAATAGACGTTGGTTTGGTAGAAATCAAAAAGAAACATATGAGTCGTGTGCGTCGTTTCCACCCGTTCCACTCTTTTTCGTTATTTGAACTGTGTAACGTTTTACATACATACAATGCACACATGCAACTCTCTATATTTATGTACTCGTACATCACTTGTCACAATTTCGAGGATATTGTGTAGTATGTTTACACCGAGTTGCCACGAAAAACATGAAAATTTATAAGGGTAGTAGAGCACCTCGTTTTCGTTCCATACATGTACGGTGAACGAAAATCGATATTCGAAAATTTATTGCAGCTGCTTCCCATATTCCATAACATGTATGACCGGCGCTTTTTGTTCAGACCCTAAGGATATTTAAAAATGGTAAAATGTGCGCACTTAGCTGAATGTGTTTGTATATATAGTTACATGGGGTCCATTCACTAGCACACACCATAAATTCATACGCATACGTCTGCGCACCATTTTTAAAGGGCAAACAACCAGCTATAAAATATGAGACCTCGTCAGAGGATCATTAAGTACGTAATAACATCGATAAATAAATGAACACCACGAGGTACTGCTGGTGCGCTTATCGTAACGCAATGTGAAAGTCTCGTCTCTCGAACATAAAAACGAGTTTAGCACAAACGGACTGATAAAAATATGAAATGTAAACGAAATGTACAAGAAAAACCGTTAAAACTTATCCACATTACCCTCATAAATAAAAGAGTCTATTTAATGCAGTCACCAACAGAAAAATTATTCGTCTCATTTTACTGGTGCGCTGGTTCGTTCCCCTTACATTAAATTTTTTTTTTTTCAAATTTGAAATTCATTTCGTGCGTACATTAACGATGTAACGACTAGAACGGATGCCGTGTGTTGTACAATGCCACCGTTCTCTACGACATTTCTCTAGTTATGAAAAATCAAAGACTAAAAATGTCTGGAATTATGTTGGCCAAGAATCAGCTTGACTATGCATCCTGAATTCGTCTCTGACTTTGGCGCATTTACAAGCCTTTTCTTCTGTCGAAACAACCTGAATGGCAGATGTTTCATTCGATATTTGTCGTACAGAAACGCGGTAACGTTGTTTCAATAAAATGTTTACGTGCACTGCATATAACACCGTACACATTGCATACACGTATATAACATATATATTTAGGGTATACGGCCGGGTTGTTTTTTTTTCTCTGTTTTCTCCGTTTTGGCACTACATCAAAACTTAATGAATGGTAACAATTCATTGCAATTTGAATGTACGACATGTAGTTGTACCGATCAACGATTAATATATGGAAAACATGGAATTGATTTGTCGATAATAAATTCACTGTCTGTCTACTTACCGGCCATGCAAAGTCGAACGGAAATCGAATGGGATTCATAAACTGTTGTGCACTTTGCGCCGTAAAATCGACATTATTGTGTCCGATCACCGGTGACACAACATCGCCGAACGTACACTTGGATGTCACGTCAATTTTCGCCTGATAGTGCATCAGACACGCCCGAAACCGGGTATTACACTCGCCGATGCATTTGCCTGTGTCGTCCGTTAAGCCACTGCAACACATCCCCAGATTGTCTTTGCCATTTTCGTTGATAAATTTGTTCAGTCGTAGTTCGAATAATCCACTGCCGTGGGTCTGTTGGGATGGAAAAGAGAAGAGAAAAGAAAATTAGTTTTTAATTCGGTCAATTTTTTGATGATAAATAAATTTTTAACAATAGAATAGTCTTTTACATGAAAAGCAGAGTTTTCGTGTGGATCCGAGGCGAAGCCGAGGTCAATAAACACACTAAAACGAGTCTTTTCGTTTTTTTATCCCTTATAATGTGAAACCGTACTTTTCATTTCGTTTTCGTGTGCTTATTGACCTCGGCTTCGCCTCAAAAACTCTACTTTATCCCTTGTTACATAAATAACTATTACATGGTTTTGAGCTTAATATCAATTTACTTTTCATTCCTAGGGTTGTAATAAGCCACTTTCGACCCTAGGGATGACCAAAGTATGTCAAATGTTCCCGCCAAGAGCAACAAGATAATATGGTTGCTTTTGCTCACTAACGTAATGAAAATATTTTTTTTTTTGTTTTAATAAATTCATAATCTCGGCTAAACTTTGATAATTATTCCATGAATGAATGGGAGATTCATTTTCATAATTTATACCGACTAAGCGACAGTAAAAACTTCTGATTAACCTCATAAAATGTGAATAATATATCTCAAGTATTCCGATTACTGTTAGTCTTTTATTTATGTTTACGTTTCAACAACACACGATGCCATTTTTATTTTTAATAATTCTTTTTTTTAATTTCATTTCATTATATATACCTCTGGTAGACTTAATATCTTCTCTAATTTAATTGAAACATATTTCTTAGAAATTAAACGTACAAACAACATAAAGCAGATCATTTTTAATGAAAATATCATCATTTAGCCGTATAAATACGAATATATTCAAAGTTTCATATTTTTGTTTAAGCATCAAATAGTGTATAGGTATATACGACGATACGTGTATTATATCTGGAAACATTTTTGTGAGAGAATGAATTTGCATACAAATGGCTCGATGGGTATATATATCATCAAAGTAATAATATTTTTTGTGCTGTTTTGTTAAAGATTTTTTTTTTTAAATTCATCTTTAAATTCTCTATTCGTTTCGTTCCTGTGTTTAATTCTTCGTTCTTTGAAAGCATATGACTAATTATAATTATTATAATTATACCACCGTAAGCATCATGTGTGTACCCACTCTGTGTGATCCACCACATTCAACGCAGCAGCAGCACCCAAAGAGTTTTGACTTAACAAATCAAAAAAATTATTAAAGGCTGGGATATAGACGAGTACACCAACCAAAAAAACAGTTAATTTAGATTAGAATTACTCGCACATTAATAGAAATCAAACAGTTTGTTGATTTCACTCGTTGTTGTGGTTATTATAATTTGGGTACTGATAGATGATGATGGTTTTAGATTGGTGTGTATATAGAGATGGATGGGTAAGAATCATCACACATTTTGTGGCTACACGTCCAAATATTTTCGTAAGATTGAATGCGAGGTAGAACTCTTTTTTTGTGTTGTTCTTTGATATTCCCATTTCGATACTTTAAGCGAAGTCATTGTTATGAGAAAGAAAAATTTCTGCGGCTTTTGTTGTATCGGTTATTTGAAGACGAAGAAGAAAAAAATGACTTAAGAATGAGTGAGAGAATCTGTGGCTGTACGAAGAGTGGTAAGGAATGGAAAAAAAATTAGTCTCGATAAATTGATTTTTAATTAAATAATCTTTTTGAAAATGTGAGTTCTTAATGGATTTTTTCTTTGTAATATTTCTCTAACAAAAATTCAAATTCAATTTTATGTGTGAGTTCTATTCGGATTTATAATGTAATGTACTGCATCAAAATGTTCTGTAATTTTCGTTCATCAGACGGAAAAAAACACTTTCAACCAAATTATTCACTTTAGAGTGGATGGGTTCGGTTATTAATAATCGTCTTTTAAAAAAATGTGAATTTACTGACAAAATTGAGTATGTTAGACCAGTGTGTACCGTATACAAGGTAATTCCGAATTGATTTGATTCTAATACATCTAATAGAACAATAATGGTGATGTACTGGTACTCAGACGTAATTAAATAATCATCTTTGAGATACACTTCGATAATCCTGTGTGCATTAGAGGAGCACTAATTTTCGGGCTAGAAGCGGTACATTACGTTATGTATTAGGAGCCTCGTTAAGAGCATTCCCATTAAATTCTCGAAAAATACCAGAACCAGACGCATAAGTGCAGGATGAAATAGACGACAGACATTCACGCTCAATGAAAGTTAAAAGTGAGATTAGTTGACGAATTCCGGCTAGAGTCATTTCATATCTCTCAATGATCGGTTACCCATAGAAAACGATGACAACTATAGGCTCCCGCTTGCACCAGATTAAATCTGAGTTGATTAGAGTCAAAATTGCTTCAAGACTAGAAGAAGTTTCCAATAAAGAAAGGGCAAATTTTCTTGTTTGCATTATCGATCCCTCAACAACTAGTCATTACTATGGAAATCTTAACATAATGTCATCTACCTCTTCGTTCCATTTATATTATACATCTGTCGCAGACACTTTACCGATCAAAAAATTCAAAGACAATTTTTTTTTTCACTTCTCTCCGAGCCCATAACTGATGTATTCCTATTTCGTTGCATGAAGCGCCGCACCGACCTGACGCCTGTCTTTGAATTCTTTGCCTGTACGATTTACTTTTTTTTGCCATTTCATTTTTGCTGCCACATAACATGTACATTATCCATCATTTATACACTCTTTTTTTGCCATCGTCGAATTAAAAATTTCTCAGTAAATGAAACTGGCTCTGCACACCAGCATACGCAAAGACATTGCACATGATATCGGACGGAATGAAAATGCATTAAAAATAAAATGTAAAAAAAAAGAATTATTTGTTATAATGAAAATAAGGTGTATTGCACAATATGTGTGCGCGTACACCAGCCAGCAACACGGCGAAGAGACGGTACAAACCGTACAAAATGTACAAATGTAATTTTTAAGCGAACGAAAAATGTATCGGAAACGATAACCACTTTTTGTGCATATCGTTTCGATTCAATCAATCAGTTGTGTGTACGCGCACATAAACTTAAAAATGTTTGAAACCAGAAAGAATCCACCTCTCTAAACATTAATTTTCAAGTTGGTTCGTTTTTTTTTGGTGAGCTGCGAACTGCGATTTTTCGTAAGATAACGTTTGTATAGTGCAACCATGGTATCAACAGCCGTCAAAAGGCACCAAGAAGTATTGTGCATTTCGGTTTCCTTTTCTTTCAATTTTTTTTAATGAAGTTAGAGCGTAAATGAGACAATAAAGAAAATGAACCACCCGATATAGACAGTGTATACAACTCGTACAGGGTCGTATATTCAGAGTTTTTAATGATCACAAAATTGTTTCCATTTTTTCTTCTTCTTTTGCTCAAATGACTGATACGGTTCAGGTCTGAATAGCACAATACAAAAGTGCACTTATTCGGATTGAAGACTAGAAATTATACGCGCAACACAATATGGATTCTTCAACATGTTGCATTGTATCTTTGACGAGATTGAAACTTTGTTGTTGAAATTAATTGGAGTTATGTCTGGCTTCCACATAAAGTGTATTACTGGCGTTTTGATTGCAATTTTGTGGGTGGTGGGATGATAAATATAGTTTTGAACTACAATTTGAACTTCGATTTTAGCTTTCAATTGTTATGTTATAGGAACAGACAGGATACAAATGAATTGAGATGGATGGATATGTTGATGGATACTAAACGAAATGACAAGAACAGTTTGATATTTGTGTCAGTGAGAATAATAATGGGAGTTTAGTGAGTCACTAAATGGGGTTGTCAATTAAGTATGAGAATGAGAAGTTAATTTTAAAGGTGGTGTGAATTGAACGCTGTCCTTTCCACTATGTACTTCTAGGAATTTTCAACAATTTCTCAAAAGATTCTAAAAATGTAAGAATTTTTAAGAGTTTTAAAGAATTTTAAGAAATTTGATGGAGTTTTTAGGAATGTTTTAAGAAGGAATTTTTAAAGAAGTTTTAGGAGTTTTATGGATCTAAATTCCTAAAAATATTCCCTGTTGTATTGAACCGGTTCACTTTGACTATATTTAAACTTTACTAACAACCTGAAAGACTAGTCAACGTGCAATTAAACTGCTCACGATCCTAATTGATATTGATTCGTCCTTATTGTTTGATACTTCCACTTCTTCGTTTCCAATCTTCTGCACCTCATCACTTAACAACAACAACAACAAAAATATGGTAACTGCACACGTAACCATACTTACACACATTTTATTACATCTTTACCTTATGTTTCGTCTTTCGTTCCATCGCTTGTTTTATGTTTTTTTCTGATTCGTCGTTGTTGTTGGTTGGTGCTTTTTTTTTGTTCCTTCTCTCGTATTATTTCTTTTACATACAAAACATAATACTGATGATGATAATAGACTATTAATTTGAAACGATTGAGTATTTTATTTCTGAATGAAATATTATAGCGAATGGTAAGTATATATATGTGTGGTACGGAGGGAAAAAAAAACAACGAAGAAAATAAAGAAAAGACAGGAAATTTTGTGTATTTTTATATATAGATTTATATATACACCGAGAATGATGTACGGAGTAAAAGGTTCTGTGTGCTGCTCGCAGATTTGCTCCACCGACCGACCGGTGCATGTGTATTTTATTTTTAATGCATAATCATGTCTTGAGGTTTTTATACACAACTTTTTAATGTTTGCAAAAAAAAATAATCATTTTCTCTTAAACATTGTTTGTGTATTGTTGCAGTTTGATAGAGTTGACCAGAGTTTAATGTATGGTCTGTGCAAACGAAACGAAAAAAGAAAATTGTTTCCAACGAGATGTATTTAAAAATTAGGTTTTTTTTTTGTTGTTTTCTCCGATTCAGACTTTGGAGCTTTATTTGCACAGAGTGTATAAAAGCATGCTCCAAAGTCTGAATCGGAGGCTGAGAGTTAAAAATTGCATTTATCCCATTTGTGTGTATATAAATATAAAGTAAAAATATGCTTGTATCCCATGCACTCAATTGCACAAAACGTTTAATAATTTTTTTTTGTATTCTGTGTTGTATATAGCGATAACTTACACATGTATTGGGATTGGTATGTTTTTTCGATCATGGGAACTGAAGATAACAGAACACATAAAATGCACGAACGGCTTTTTTTATTGATATTAAAATAAATATATTGGGACTCCGTTCACTCGGAATCTTTCAATATACATGCATATATACACCTCACACATCTATATGTATGAAAGAGCATTTAATTTTAATGTTTAAAGAAGTTCGAATAAAAGCCAAGAACTTGGTTATATATATACGAACGAACAGGGAAAAAAATTTATATTCTCGTTTTCAAGAGATTTATAAACTGAGATGTGCACAAGATTGCTATTGTATGTTTGGAGGAGTTCGTCTTCTTCTTCTTTTCAGATTTTTTTTTTTTTGTTAATCAAGTTCGTCTTTGCCGTCTAATACTATAAGCAAGCAAGCCGGTTTTCGGAAGATATATAAAATGATTTTACCATTTATAGCAGAAATGGGAAATATATGCGCCGATTATTTTGAATGTCTTACTCACCTAATGTTACTCAATTTTTTTTGCGTGTACATATATGCATATAATGATACATTCGGGCAAAGTGTATTCGTTTCTGTATTGGATACATTTACGGATAGGTGAAGGAAAAGGTGTTTGAATGTTTATCGGTTTTTATTCACAATCCGTTTTTGTGTTTTGATGGTTTTTTTTGGTGTGTGCATTTCGTTTAAAGCTTTTACTGAATCGATTTCGAAAATGCTGATTTTATATTCAGTGAACCGCTATGTTAGCCCCACAGGCATTGGGTGCTCTTGTCTAGGTCATTCATGAAATGGAGTTTTTTTTTGTGTTCTTTCTTTCGTTGCACCTCAGCACATAATACATTTTGATGATAATGCATATATATTCGGAAGGATGCATATTATTAAATATGATGCTGTTGGGATGGGAAGTAGCCCGAGGGGGATGGGAAATTATTTTCGATATTTTTTCTATAACACGAAGGTGATTATTCTGATGGTTTTTGTTGTTGCAACATTTGGAGAATAAGCCGCGGGAAGATCATAGACGATACTGTCCGCAGTTGAGAACTATTTGCATCGATTGGACATGCAATCCTAAGATCATAGATACCAGAAAGTTTTTCTCACCGACTATTTGAACTTTGGCTGAAGAAATCAGCGGAAAACGTGTGAGTGGGAAATATTTCCGAACCCAAAAGTTCTTTCCTAAGTTACCGGGAAGAGACATTATTTCCACTCCCTGACAAACTCTAAACTTAGGTTTTATCTCCAATCTCCAACCGAAACATAGTCTCAATTCATTTGAAATTCTAATAGTCAACCTCCCAACTCCACACACAAATAAATGTTTAAAACGATTATCAATTACGAATTCTTGTCCACGTAATTCCGAATCATAGAAATGATGGATCGCATATGGACAAATATATCTTGTGTCGCTTAATTTATTCTAATTAAAGCCGATCTTATCGCAAATTAAAATAATTTCGAGGAACCTTTGCTATAAACCGAATACGTAATTTTTTGTTGTTGCTGCTGTTGTTGGTCTCTTTTATGCTTCTCGTTATTATAAAATAAAAATTATGACACCCGTTCGGCTTAATAGCGTACACAAGCCAAACACTGACGGGTCATAGAACTGATGGTCAGATTGTGGTATATAATATTCAAGTACAAATTGAGTAAATTCACTCCGGATGATATAAGCCATTCGGGTCCCAACATTATACCACTTAAAAGCAACATAACTATACAACGAAATGGTTATCTCTCGCGTCTCCCAAACCAACAAAAAATTGTCCACATCAACTGAAATGCTTGGTATAAATTACCTTTAAAGACTTTTATTTTTGGCTAAACTGTGTTCTTTAAGTCACTTTAATTCTTGTTAACCTTTATCTGCACCGAACGAGAGATGAATAAAAAAAAAATTCATCGAATATGTGTACTGTACACCGAAACTGTTATGTTTTTAAAGGCTTTTTTATGGTTGGTGAGATGGTTTCTTCTTCTTTTTCTGAAATGCTTATCTCCGAAAAATGTTGCAATAAATTAACTCGTGATTTATATCATCCACACTTAGGTCCTCGGTTTTTTTTTTGTTTTATTTAAAAAACATTTCTTTTCCAAGATATTCTTCATATTACACAAGATTTGTGTTTTATTATACTTAGTCGTTCGTTCCCAATTTCTTTTACATTTTCTTTTTCTTTCTTTCTGCTTGGTTTTTGCTGGCTGGTTGTTATTTTAATTTCGGTTTTTCAGCTTTTTTTCTTTATGTTTTATTGAGTATTTAAAACATCTGCATATGTACTACGCGATGTTATGCAAATGTACTCGGAATATATATTTCAATTCCCGAAAATGTTATTCTGTTCTCAACTCTTTTCCAAACTACAAAGGAAATA